>NW_026930159.1:0-109544 GCF_032062105.1 Saccostrea cuccullata
AAAGCAATTATCATGAAAACGCGTAGTACACATGCACTGCAATCTGATTGGCTGAAACTTTAAATAGCTATAACTCCCTTGGTTTTCAACCAAACAGGATGGGATTTGGCACATAGATAGATATAATAAACTTCTACTAGAAGGTATGGTCACCATGCACATGCATAAACGTGCGTGTACATGCGCTGCAATCTGATTGGCTTAAAATTTAAACAGCTATAACTCCCTTGATTTTCAACCAAACAGGATGGGATTTGGAACATACATATATATATATATATAGTGGACTTCTACAAGAAGGTACGGTCACTATGCACATGCGTACATGTGCTTGTACGTGCACTGCAATGTGATTGACTGAAATTTTAAACAGGTATAACTCCCTTGGTTTTCAACCAAACGGGATAGGATTTGGAACATAGACAGATGTAATGGACTTCTACAAAAAAGTTATCGTCACCATGCTCATGTGTGCACGTGCGTGCACGTGAAATGGGTAAATTCATAAATACACTTGAATGAGCTTTTTTTATACTTTTGGATTTAAAATTTAGCATATTAAAATATATAGATTGTGTACACAATATGATATGTCATTACGCAAATGCATTCACTTGCGCAAGTGTGCAATGATAAAATTTGAATGAACATGGTACGCTTTTGTGTAAACGTTGTTAAAGTCTCAAATGCATAGAGTTTGTCTTATTTAATTACGCTTACAGGGAATATGACTATAAAAGGGAGTTGGGGAGCGTTTGGGGAACATCTGTAACGGTCCACGTTACAATTAGCACTAGTTCGTATTGCTTTTTAGAAAGGGAATTTGGGTAAATGTAACAAATCTTCTAATATATCATTTTTTCGCAAACTGTTTTCTTTTTTATTTTTTAAAAGGTGTATTTCAGCATGAAGTTATATCAATACTGCAGTTTACACATTTTATTTGCAAAAAAAAATTTTGTATGCAGTGTAAAAGTTGATCACAGTTTTATTTGTAAGATTATCATCTCACAATAATAATAATAATAATAATAATAATAATAATAATAATAATAATAATAATAATAATAATAGTAATAATAACAATAATAATAATAATAATAATAATAATGATAATGATAATAATAATAATAATAATAATTATTATTATTATTATTATTATTATTATTATTATTATTATTATTATTATTATAATAATAATAATAATAATAATAATAATAATAATAATAATAATAATAATAATAATAATAATAATACTTTATTTATAAAAGGTTACACGATTAGTGCAAGCACTAGTTTTCCTCAGGGCCTTCTTTATAACATATATACAATAAAGACAATAATCACAAACATGAAACAATAAAATATAAACACGTTGTTACACCAGAATAAATAAAATATGGACATTTCATTGTAAAGAAAGGAAAACAAATTTTATGTAGAAACAGTGCGTTTCATAAGTAAAAAAAAAATTCAAGACTACTTTCAAATAAAGTAAAGAATTGGGAGTTCCTAATACTAATAGGCAACTCATTCCAAATAATAACCTCTGAACATTGTAAATAATTTTTTAATAAATTTGTTTTATATTTTGGTAAACGAAATCTGAATTTGTCTCTGGGTGTAACGTTTACGATCCAAAAATTTGAACTAATAAAAACCATGTATATAATCCAGAGACATATTATGAAATGTTTTGAACATCAAAATGCTTTTCTGTAAATATAGAAGTTTTTAAACCGTTAACCAGCCTAAAATGTTAAACAAGGGCATTGGAGGTGCATCATATTTTTCATTTAAAATAATCCAAGCTGCTCGTTTCTGAAGTCCGTATATTCTATTGATATGAGTTTGAGGTGAGTTACCCCAAATAAAAAGGCAATATAGAATTGATGGTAAAATAAATGCATTGTAAAATAGCTTTCTAGTATGCAACGGCAGAAACTTTTTAATTTTTCTTAAAGTAATCTACATGACAAGTATATTGAAGAGTATGATCAGTGTGAACACTTTATAATTTCTCTGTTCGAATATTTTCATGGGGATGGCCAGAAAATTCTAGTTGAAGATTAACTAGCTGAAAATTTAAGCAACCTAGGTTGCTAAAATTTCAATGAAATGGTTTCAATCATATTTACATGATCATGTAAATATGATTGAAACCATTTCATTGAAATTTGATCAAAGTGGAAGCATTTGAGATCACTTTTAGCTATATCATGATTTACAAGATCAAATGCTTTGCTAAAATCCAAATAAGTAATGCAAACGAAATTTCCTTGATTTATTGCATGCTGCCAGTTATCAGTTCGTTTTGTGATAGCTCTCTGACACTAGTGAAATTCTCTAAATCCAGATTGTGCTTTCATTAATAGATCAAAGTGTGAAGTAAAGATGCATATATGTTCTGCTACATGCTTCTCTAAAACTTTTGATATGGTTGGTAAAATTGAGTCGATAATTTCCTGGATCTGGTTTATCACCTTTTTTGAGTTGCTTTTGCGACCTTTAACTGTGAAGGAAAAGATCCATTAATATATTATGCTAGAATTTATTAGGTGTGTTAGGGGTTTAGATATTATACTAGCTGAAAATTTAAGCAACCTAGGTCCAAGAGAGTCTATGCCAGTGAATGTGTTTATGTCAAGCCTCTTCAACATATCAAATACTTTTGTTTCATTAATCAGGGGAATTTTAAAAAAAAAAGTCTTGATCTCCAAGTTTTGTTTCAGTGTAATTTTTCAATTTTTCTGATTCAAAACTAGAGAACGAAAGATTGTTTAACAATTTTCTCGGAATTTGCACAAAATGCTCATTGAAAACATTTGTAATGTCTTGTAAATTATCAAGATTTAATCCATTATACGTGATATTAGAAGGAGATGAATTTTTTTCTGATTTTGAAGCAAGCTGATTTAAATGACCCCACATTTCTTTTGATGGAGAACTATTTTCAATTACTGTCTTATAATATGTAGATTTTGCATCAGTAATTAATGAGGTGACTTTGTTTCTCCAAAATCTAAAATTTTCAATGTCTCCCTGTTTATGGAATTGATCTCGTATATTCCTGGCATCATTTATTTCTGAAGTCAACCATTTAGTGCGAAATTCTGATTTTACTCGCATTGTTTTAACCTTCGCATACTTATTAAGTATAGAATTGAAAATTTCATAGAAACAGGTTAAGATGTCATCAGGATCATGCAGATGAATCAATTCATCAAAATCTGCATTGTTTAAATCGTGGAAAAAATTATTTTCATTAAAGTTTTTAAAGTCACGATATTGTATTTCAATATGTCTGCCTTTGCGTTGCATGGTATTAGATCTTCAGATGGCACATATTGGATAATGGTCGGACATTGCTACAGGGGGTACTGATATTTCACATAATTATGTTAGCAGGTTGCGTAGTGTAGAAATGGTCCATAAGAGTTTTAGAGCTATAAGTAATTCTTGTTGGGGTGTTAATTAATTGTGTTAATCCCAAATCTCTGTCTGTTCAGTAGAAATCTTCATGTTTACCGCATGTAATATTTCAATCCATATTTTACATGATTTTTTCAGTGCAAGTATAACTGCACCAATGATTCACCTTTAGTAAGAATCTTAACAGAATGAATGTGAGAGTCCAATACGGATCTTTTTTTTAATTTGACAGTTTATATATGTTTTAAAATTCTTACAAAATTATAAGTGAAAGGTAAGATCCTATGGAATTGTAAAAAGTAATTTGAATTTCAAAGAAATCTCTTGGTGAAAATATGCATAAACTACCTCTTTATTAAAATATAAAATAAAATAAATTATTTACCGCAGAAATTTTGTGAAATCAAAAATTTTCTTCTTTTCATCAAGGGCAGATAACTCTTCAAAAACTGTAAATGTGCAAAATTACCGTCTCCTTACATGTTATAAGTCTTGTGAATTTGGTTTATTTCACTTTTATCGTTATCTAGCTGTGTGCTTTTAACTAGTTTAAAATTATTAGAAATCGGTCAAAATCCCTTCGTTATACATTGAATACCTTAAGGAGCCCTTTTCCGGTCTCCCTAAAATCTTAGCAGCCAATAATGATCATGTACTTTCATGAGCGAGGATAAAACTCGGGAAATAGGACTCCTTTTTAATTATTTTTCCTAATGAATGCAGCAATTTTATACCTTTTATGCACAAAGCGAGAAAAAAAATAATTTAATCACACCCCGGTATATATTTCCATGAACGTTATTATATTTATTGAGTCGATCATAGAAATATGCTGAATTTTAAGCAAAATCGACTATATGAATAGTTTTGATGAAAACAAAATTTATTTTAACCATGTCCTATTAATATATAAGACACATTCATTCGTGACTTCAATATTTAAAATTTAGAAAATCTGTGGTCTACAAATGACTCATGTTTGTCTGGAGCAATATTGCCTGGTTTCTGATGCCACTGAGAACCAGCTAAGAAGACACGATGGCAGACGCTTCGAAGTTCATAATTTAAATCCTTTCCGTAAGCACTGTATACAAAGTGCTAATCGAAAATCTACTTGATTTGGATCACTAGCTATATTTGTTTGGGTCATTCGAAGTTTCCGTCTGCACATTTAGACAAAAATGTGCTTTTATATTCGTTTTCTTACTGATAATAAAACTACTTCAAACAATATGAGACTTCTTCTTGGTATATTTAAAGATAATCATATTTTTGTTTCATCTACCCCCCTATAAACATCGGTAGTACGCGTTTTTCACGCATCAAAAGGTCATTTTTCCACTAAAAATACTATGCAATGGACTGTTGACATTATTTCAATAACACATTTATTGTAATGTTTAATATGAATCATTATCAAACGTAGGCTATCAAATTCGACCACAAGGTCTTCTTAATAACCTGGCAATTGCATCAAATATGCACCTACCCAACTTTTCCAGAGCTATATTATGTTTGCGTAGAAAATATCCAGAAAGCTATCTTTGTTGTCATGACAGCTATACTTTTTTCGAGTATACATATAGCATTAAGGCCTGGTGCAATTAGTAAAAAATTATTGACGTTACGTTGTGTTTACAGCAGTACTGTACAATATTTTCTTCCCCATACTCCTCTTACATTTCAACAATGGCCCAGTCCGTAGGACTACAGGTCAATGTGTCATATATGCTCACCTTGAGCATTTTATGCTCAATCAGTGAGTGTGATAGATATGTATTTATATAAATTATAGAAAAAGTAGTGTGACCTCTTGGTAAGTTACTTAAGAGAGTACAAACACACAGACACATGACGTTACTTATTGTTCTTTTAATAAAATAAATTATACCCTATCTATAACATTTTGAACCTTTCGTGACAGTATCTTTTTTAATTTCTAATGGAAGCAACTGTAATGACGTTTTTATTTCGTTAATTTGTATGTTTAGTTCCATTTTTTCATTCCGGAATAAAGGATTGCTCAAGCAAAAATTTCTTCGGGAAACCGGGGGGGGTTTACATTGTTGTCCATAACACTAAAAAATCTCAACGAAAAAATCCTATTTGATGGTAAGGGATGGGGTCGGTTTAATTGGTGGACAAGCTACATTCTTCCATATATATATTCTCATTTTTCCCATCAACCTACGACAGTAGTTCATCAACAAAAACATACCAAATTAAGAAATTTTCATGTTGCTCACAATGTCACATGTTATTCAGCTCATGTTGCTCACAATGTCACATGTTATTCAACTCTTAGACTTTACATATGTATGCATTCAAAGTTTTGATTTGATAATTTAATGATTCAACTTCAAATCTTAATGCTGCTTCGTTCATTTACTAATTTCAATTCAGCCAAATAAGCGTTAAGAAGATATTGCATGAAATATTTAAAATACTTTCATGTAATAAAAAGAAAACAAATGGTTACCGCATTTCTCAAAGAAATGCATGGATTTTTTTTTTTTTTGAAATCATAACATATCCCTGAAAATCAGTTAACTTCCGTAACTATATATTTTTTATCGTAGACTGGCTGTTAAGAGTTTGTGTTTCTTGGGAAGGAGGGAGGGGGAGTTATTTGATATGGTTACTTTAATATACTTAAATTTTAGTGAATTTGAAAAAAAAAATTATCAGGTCTTGATCACCTAACCTTTATCCGCTTTTTCTAGATCTGCCTATTGGGATATAATGCCAAATTTTAAATAAACTTTTATCTTCATAGATTCTGTTTCAGATTCTTAGTTTTAAGTTCTTAGTTTAAAATTCTGTTGTCGGAAATGTCATCTTCAACATATTAGATTCATATTTTGTTCTGAAAGGCATATTGATTGAAAATTGTTTTTAAGACTTATTAAGTCAAAAAAGGGTACGTTTATATTAAATGATTTTAGCTATAAAGATGTATATATTTTTGAATATGAACGGACCAGGTATTCTTGTAAATGCATTGTGTTTTTTAATGGCGTCTGAACCCATTCTATCTAAAAGTTGACTATATCTGAAATGGAAAAATGTGAGGATAATGTGCATTGATTTATGTCGAAAAATATACAAACAATACAAACATGTGGGCAGGGCATAAATACGGACCCCCCCCCTCCCCGGGAATACCAGAGATCCAGAGATTGGAACGGGTGCCTAGAGGAGTAAGCATTCCTTGTTGATCGGTCACACACGCTTTGACCCGTATGTATAAATCAAATGAATGGAACATTTTGTAATCAAATTAAGTATAAAAACAAGGGTCTAACAGTTTGGTGAGAGAAGTAAGCTAAAAAAACCAACCAAGATAAATAAAATGATAGGTTGAAAAACCTTATTTATCTCAAAAATTAGTTTCTTTTTAAGCAAACTGACAGACAAACAACAAGAAGACACCGTAGCATATTGTGGTTAACGCATTCAGTCTTACGCCTATCATGAGCTTTGGAAAAAATACGATTAGTCTGTAAAGCCCCTTTTTGCCTTTTTACATACCTTTAAAACATAAGTAAAAATATATTACGTGTATTTATAAATAAGTTATTTAATGACATAAACTTGAGACAGTGTATTATAGTCCCCCTATATACGGCTTCTTTCTTCAAGAAGTATTCTACTCAAATCAAACATAGCATTTCTGTATCAATCGTGACAAAACGCAAATCAAGTATCGCACAAACACTAGCATTGATAGCATATTTCATCAAATTCTATATTTATTTATTTCTGTTTCACTTCTTTCGATTGATAAATGTTTCTCTTGTGATAATAAATGCCGATATCTTTTTCAAAACTGTTTAAATCGCGATAATTCTAACAAAAAAAAACAATAAATCTTAATTGCATGCAAATCCCAAAAAGGATCCGAAAAAAGTATAGCCATCGCAAAAATATGTTGCAAATTAAACATAGTATAGCATTCACTCAAACCAAGAATAGCCCAATTTCTCTAAAAAGCATAATTTATAGAAATCAGATTATGTTTCGTGGATGAATTGAGGCGAAAACAGAGTTACAATAACTTTTACAACATAATATAGTTTGAAACAAGATGTGTTTGTAAAACACTGATGCCCCCGTATGGCAACATAGCAAAGATTAAGCTTTTATTAAATGCAAATTTAATTAATTGGTACCAAAATTAGGGTATTCTCACTGATAAAACAATTGTGAAATTTGAAAGTAAGCTAATGCTAAAGGTTTTTAATAAGTACAAAAATCTCCAAGGTAAAGGTCAAAAGGTCATTGTAATTAGTATCAAATGAACTGTCTTGCCACATAAAATACTTATGTAGAGCATGAAAGCCAATAGCCTTAACCGTTCAGAAGTTATGGTTAACGTTTAATTTCTTAAAAAAGTAGGTCAAACTCCAAGATCAAGGTCAAAGCATCAAAGTTATTGTTATAAAATGAAAGGTCTTGTCATAAGGATCAAATATGTAAAGGATGAAGGGAACTAGCCCTTAGTCTTTAAAAGTTATGGTCAAGTTTGCTTTTTTAAAGTAGGTCAATCTCAGAGGTCAAGGTCAAAGGGTCAAGGATCTTCATATCCAATGAAGGATCTTTTCACAAGGATTGCATATATGAAGTATAAAAGCCCTATCTCTTACTGTTCAAAAGTTATTGCCAAGGTTAAAGTTTTTCACAAGTACGAAAATCTACAAGTTCAAAAGTTCCAGATTGTTGGTATCCAGTGAAAGGTCTTTTAACAAACATTACATATGTGAAGTATAAAAGTTCTGGTGTCTACTTTTCAAAAGATATGGCCAAAGTAAAATTTTAAAAATTTTCTTAAAAAGTAGGTCAAACTCCAAGGTCTAGCTCAAAGGGTCAAAGTTATTGTCATCAAAGGAAAAATCTTGTTATAAGAATAAAATATGTAAAGTATGAAGGACTAGCCCTTACTCTCTAAAAGTTATGGTCAAGGTTTGCTTTTTTAAAGTATGTCAAGCTTAAAGGTCAAGGTCAAAGGGTCAAGGATCTTCATATCCAATGAAGGGTCTTCTCACAAGGATTAGATACATGAAGTATGAAAGCCTTATCGCTTACCATTCAAAAGTTATGGCCAAGGTTAAAGTTTTTTCACAAGTATGGAAATCTACAAGGTCAAGGTCAAAGGGTCAAGGTTGTTGGTATCCAGTGAAAGGTCTTTTAACAAACATTACATATGTGAAGTATAAATGTCCTGGTGTCTACTGTTCAAAAGATATGGCCAAAGTAAAATTTTAAAATTTTCATGTAAATGTGGGTCAAACTCCAAGGTCAAGGTCAAAAGGTCAAATTTGGTGGTACCCAAATAAAGGTCTCGTCACAAGAAATACACATATGAAAAATGAGAGTCATAGCTCCACTAAATCAAAAGTTATGGGCAAGGTTAAAGTTTTTGCGGTCAAACGGACAAACAGAGAGACAGACAGACACGACAAAAACTATATACCCCCGAAACTTCGTTTACGGGGGCATAAAAATTAAGAACAATTGAAATAATGCAAAATGAGCGAAAATCCCATTTTTAACTTAGTACAAATGTTGATCAGATGCATGGCAAACTTGTAAATTCAGGAAAGCATGATTCAACGGCGTCAGAAGCAAATTGAAAAAAATGGGGGGGGGGGGGTGGCTAATTCAAAGAGAAAAAATACAATCTGATAAAAAAAAGTTGCCAAAAGTGGAGAATTTGACCATAGTACAAACCCCAAAACCCTACTTCGTGCGGGTAGAGGGGGGGGGGGGGGGGGTAGCTTCGAACTTTTTTTTCAGTTACCACTTACCATCTTTTCATTAACACAGAAACGTGTCTGTTAATTGATAGTGTAAAACATGTTACCTTGAATTAAATTTCATAACTATACGAAATTAGAGAAACAGAAATGCGAAATTGCATTATTGAAATTGCTGCTACTTACGTGTTGTTAAATATAATTTAAAGAAGTATTCCCAAGGTATTCGTATTTTAATGACTTAAATTGTTAATGTTTTTACCGGTGGCAATGAACAGTTCTTCGTTTGAGGACCCTTTAATTGCATTGGAAACATATGTTGGGATCCTGCATAAATTTGAATGTGTAAATTTCAATAGGGAATCAGATACTAAACCATAGGCTACATGAAAGCACACAGACCAGGTGGCATTTTTATATTTAAAAAAAGGGGAGGGCTTTAGAAAAATCTGCCCCCAAAAATCAAAAAAAAAAACTTGATTGTTATTGTTAAATGCCGAGTCCGAAAAATTTGGCGGCAGATGAATACTGGTAAAGACATTCTTTATTTTGAAAGAATATCTACGAACATTGCATGGAATAATTCGAATTTTACATTTTATTATACCTTCTAATTGTTTTATTGAGTTGATAAGAGATGCTATTGTCACCTTTAATAGCTTCCTTATTAGAAGGTCGAGTCTTTATTGATCACTGATAAGACTCAATTACATGTAAAATGGTAAAGATTTAAAAATGGTTATGTCGATAGCCTTTACCATGCCTGAAAAGAGTCTTGATATATGATACATTTAAAGAAATCTATAGTCGCACAACCTACCTACTGTATTTGTTTCTAGTACCCCCCCCCCCCAATCCGTCCATCTACATGTACCATCTCGAGCCGTCTAAAATACATGTATCACGTTTCCAATATAATAACTTGCAAAGTTTGAGACAGTGGAATAGTATAGGGTAAAATAATTTTTAGGGTTGATTAATTTACGTAGGACGAGAATTTAAAAGTGAAACTGAACGTATTACTTTCACGGGTAAAATATACAGAAAAATTAATATATCTGTTAGAAGATCCTTGTAATTGTGATGAGTGTAGCAAAGAACCAATATTGGCGCTTCTTACAGTAAGAAGGCAGTCAATCAGGTGATTTGAGAATTTATAGGTCACCAAACAGACTTCGTGTCGAGATCGTCATACCCTATGGAAATTCCAAAGTGACGGACGCCCCATCACTATATCATGCTGTATATACATGTTTACTCCCGCTTTTCAAGCAGGTGTATTAAAAAAGAATAAGTAAACATGCAATTACAATAACTGTATAACCGAAGTGAGTTTAGTTGTACCGATAATTATCACCTGTGGTCCTCCGTAGAAAGGCTACGCTATTGTTCAAAAACTTCTTCTAATTTCCATGATTTGCAGCATAAGTGACAATATTTTGAAGCAAATTTATTGAGATGAGACAATAAATATTTATCAAATGGGTTAACATATTCCTGGATTTTCTTTTTTCATAAGTTAACACAATTCAGTTTGAATCGGTGTACAAATCTCGGTTTTCCGAGATGTATTTTCTCCCGCTACAGAGGGATAATCGCGCTTAAGATGTGTTCCCAACCTGTATAACGGGATAGGCAACTCCTTCATTGCCATGTTTATTTACCGGAAATATCATAAACTTAATTTCTCAGACCTCGGATCACCATAATTTTACATCCCTGAATAGGTTCGTTCTATATAAACGTGACCAACTTTTATTCACGTGCAAGAAATTTTGTACACTGCTCATGTATCTTCATGATTTGAGAAGGTAAAGACTGTAGTCTGTAGACAACAGCTAGATTGGTTTTCATGTAATCATTTGAAATTGCATGTTTATGTCTGCAGAGCTATCTCAGAACATGTTTTTAAATTAAGAAGATATTAACAGTTAATTTTATAAAATTTACACAGCTGGCTTAGTTCAGAAATATTATAAACTGGGAGTTATGATTTTGAAGAAACTTTTAACTTACTCTCATCATTTTCTTGGCAATTTGAGGTTTAATTGCCCTAGCTTTTGGTCAGTATTCAAAAAATGTATTTATTTTCTTCAATCTTTATATATTTATAAAATGGTTATCACCAACTTTTTTGGCATTTTAAGTTTATTTTTATCTCTTCAATACACAAAACTTCCAATTATTTTAATTCTGTCATGGTGCGGTACTTTTTCTTTTGATGTTGGCCATAGTTTAAATCAGATAAAAAACCTTTGGCTGAATTCCAACGTACTATAACACTCTTAAAAAAGTTTTACTTAGTAGTCATTTTTTACTTGAAATAACAAAGATAAGTAATAGATAATTACTAAGCATTTACTTAAAATTTAAAATCAATTACTGAAAAAATGTCAATTACTAGATTCATATGTTTTACTTGATTTTTGTATTTTAAAGAATTGTTTTACTTACACACTATAAAGTTTTACTTAGTAAATTATATTTACTTAAATTTGTGTATATAAGTAATAACTTTACTTGTTCTTAATACTTACATTTTACCACTTTTTACTATATAATTAATATTTTAATGCCCCCGTAAACGAAGTTTCGGGGGTATATAGTTTTTGTCGTTTCCGTCTGTCTGTCTAGCTGTCTCTCTGATTCTCTGTTTATCCGCAGAAACTTTAACCTTCCCCATAACTTTTGATTTTAGCGGAGCTATAACTTCCATATTTCACACGTGTATTCCTTAATATGACAAGACCTTAAACAAAAAAATCAAACTTATTCTTTATCCAAATCTTTTAAACAGTAAATACCAGGAAATTTATACTTCACATATATATTTTTTTGTTGAAAGAACTTTAATTGAAAACCAACAACTATGAAATTTTGACCTTGACCCTGGAGATTTCCATCCTTGTAAAAAAAAAACTTTAACCTTGGCCATAACTTTTTAACGGTAAGGAAAAGTGCTTTCATACTTACATATATGTAATCATTTTGTGAAGACCATTTATAGGATACCAAGAACTTTTACTTTGACCTTGGAGTTTGACCCACTTTTAAAAAGCAAACCTTGACTGTAACTTTAAAAGGATATGGGTTAGTGCATTCATACTTAACATAGTTCATTTTTTGTGACAAGACCTTTCTTTGGGTACCACCAACTCTGTCCCTTTGTCCTTGACCTTGGAGTTTGACCTACATTTCAAAATTGGTAACCTTGACCATAACTTTTGAAGGGTTGAGACAAGTGTTTCCATATTTCACATATGTGTTTTTTGTAGCAAGACCTTTCATTAGATACCAATAACTTTGACCTTTTGACCTTGGAGATATCAAGAAATCCCAATAATTAAATTTGCATTTAAAAAAAGTTTAACCTTTGCTTTGTTGCCATACAGTGGCATAGGTGTTTCACAAACACATCTTGCATGTATGAATTGTATTTAATTGATTTACTTAAAACAAAAATTTATTTACTAAATCAAGGCGAATTCAGATCAGTAATTACTTAAATATGGTAGATTTATCACTAATTGTCTGTGAGGAGGAGTTATCTCTCATCTAAATATACCTTCATGTGAAAAAAAAGTTACACTAATAAAAATGCGATATTAAGTACTTGAAATGTTTAACCATTTTTAAAATGGTCCTTAAAAAATACAACTTATTCAAATTTTAAGGCTTTTGAAGTTGAATCAAATGTTTTATTGTCATATATAATAAAACAGTTACAAAGAAATTGGCAAAGGAAATGTAAAGTACACTATAATAATTGTTTCCATCATAAGTAGATTTCTTCTATTTAACCATTCAGAGGGCCCATTTTGTTGAACTCTGATAAAGAAATCTGTGAGTAGTACTCACATGTCAGAGGGTGGGTACCTTGCAGTGTTTCTAGTAAATAATGTCGATTTTTGTGAATATGATAAGTATTTCATATGCTTAGTATATTTTAAGTAATAATATTCCAGATTTTAATTAATTTCAGAATTACATTTACTTTGTAATAATTCATAAAATTTAGTAAATAGAAAGCATATTATCTCTGAATTAAGTAATAATAATTTAACAAAAATGAGTAGTTCATTTACTAACTTAAGTAATACAATTTCTATAATTTAAGTAACTCTATTGATACATAGTAAATCTTAAGTAAATGAATTCATCCTTATTACTAATTATGTTTACAATTACTAACCATGATTGTCATTTACTTGCTATTCTGACTAAATGGATTACTAATAATTACTAGTTTTTCTCAATCTAATATCTTATTTTAAAAACAACAAGTAAAACTTTTTTTAGAGTGAACTTCTAGGGGCGGAACTTAGCCGTACAATAACTTCCAATTTACCGTACAATAACTTCCGACAGAATTCAATGGTTTTTAAATTAATATTTTGCTTCATTTTCTGTAAGCTTATACACAATATCTAGAGGAACCATGAAAAATCTCACAGAACCTAACCCTCCCCACCTTCACTCTATAAATGCATACGTGACAGGGATGGGGTAATTGAACAAAAAAGTTATTGTACTTGACTGTAATTAATTAATTTCATTTTTTGTTAAGTAATCATAAAGCAATTAATTACATGATTTATAAAGGCTTTAATTTAATTGAAGACTGAGAAAGTCCAAGTAATTGTAATTTGATTAATTACTTTTTAATGTTATCGGCCCCATCCTTGATTACATGAAAACCATTTTCAAGAGAAATACATGTAAACTCATTAGTTAACTGCTTTAAACAAAAAATAAAAACAATACATAATTTCACGAAAAATATGTATATTAATTTAAATCTGACGATATTGCAAACACGCGCAGTTCGATGATTTTCTTGAAAGTACCCGTTTCCTGGGTTCCTTGAGTTACACGCATTTTGATACATGTTCGTATAATAAACAACTATGCATTCGGACTTTTTCACAATGCATTCCATAATTTTGACACCTGTAACAGTAATGAAACGGATCATTTTGCAGACGGATCCAGGTTTCCAGTACCTTATGGTTTTTTGAAATATACTGCTTAAATTAATCCATCAAATACAATTACACACGCGTTTAACATCGCTTGACTTTCCAATGCAACTATATCCTTCGTACTTTCTGATTAGTTTGGACCGTAGAGCGATGGACCTAGGCCTGTGCTGTAATTTTGCGTGCAGTTTGATCTCGAGGGAGTGACTATGCTAATGACCATGACACAAGACATTTACAGACACTTTCTTTCTTTTGTAAGGAATTTATCATACAGAGAGGCGTGGCTGTCTCGTCGCTGCGCGACTCGACTGCCACGCCTCTCTGTACAATAAATTCCTTACAAACGAAAGAAAGTACTGTAAATATAACTTGCATGTAAATTAAGCACAATTCACCAAAATAAATAAAGTAGGTTTACTACCCATTTTAGTCACTGCGAAAATGACAATCAGCAATACTGTAGACATATATTTTTTTAGTGGTCATAATTCTGCAGAATCTCAATTTCTTTTAATCCTTGAGTTGCAAATCAAGCGGATTTCTCGGACTGTCAAAATATGCCTTGTATTTATATTAAAGAGACATTACAGCTCAATTTCCACATTTATGGAAAGTGTTTATTCAATCACTATTTGATTAAATGGTGAAAATGATATCGATGCTGAAAATGTGAAGCATGTAAGATCATTAATGATCTCTACACCTGGTATTGAAGAACAGCCAGAAGTACCTTTGTTGTTTTTATAGGACCGTCAAAAACTATTACAATCAACAATTTTTTTTACGGATAAACCAGATTTATTTCCTTTTAAAACCTGTAATTTTCGGAAAGGTCATACCTTCAACTTTGCGTGAAAATTAAAAAAAGTTGCTGTAAAATTGTTTGTTTCATTATTTTTGCGTAAAATGAGCTGTAGTGTCTCTTTAAGTACGCTTGGACAATATTTCCACGGAAAATTTGTGACCACTTACATAGCATAAATTAATACCAAGTGGAAAAAAGTACTTCTACAGAAATAGAGAGTTTACAAGGGACGTAACAATTTGCATTCTAAACTCCGACTAACACATAATATTTGACGTCAGCGTCAATAATATGATATAGTTATACGTAAGTACTCAAGGCTTGCAAATTTTTGTGAACATAGAGTATACAGTAACTTAACTTTAAGACATTGTATTTATGATTTCTGCTGTAGAAAAATCAAGGGTGAATGTGAAGCGCTTTAAATATTTTATCTCTACAGGACAAACTTTTCTGCATTTCTTTTAAAAATGGAAACATTCATAAGGATACTTAATTGACGACAAAAAGTTTTAGAAAAACACATTCTACACTTTTGTTAGGGAGGTGGGTGGTCCCTACAAAAAACCTTTTGAGGTGAAAAATTTTTATTTTTCGTTTTATTTATAAATCATATTACATTAATATTATCATATCATTATCATGATAATAAGACCCGGTACCTCAAGACCAATGATGTTTGAAAAATGTTCCTATGCAGGTACTGGAAAGTGTTAATAGCCTAATAAGTTTCATGGTACGATTTATAAAAAAAATGATAAAAACTAGCTGTGTCTCTTTTTTGTCCTCCTCCTCAGTACCCATTTTTTAAGAAAAACATTTTTTTTTATTATTTTATTTAAATATTTTATTAGATAGCATGCTGTCATTGATCACCGTAGAATTCACCATCAAAACATTTCTGCTGAATGAAGGATATGGAAATAACGAACAGTATTCAATGTCAACGTCGATTAAACAAATATACAAAATAAGAGCAGAGCAAACACGGACCCCCGCAACATCAGAGGTGGGATCAGGTGTCATGGAGGAGTGAGCATCCCCTGCTGACCGGTCACAACCGCCGTGTGCTCGTTGTCATAATCAGGATATAACGGAAAAAAATTCGTGGTAAATTCAGTGTATAAATAATGGACTAACAATTGGTATGAAAAATGTCAGTCAGCATTTCATTCAATGATAAATTGTATTTGCTGACAAGGTCATTGTATCGACCATAGAATTTACGAAATGATGACTTTAAACGAGACTGTTGATATTCTTGTTTCATCAACTTGCTTGTCAATAATTTACCTCGTTGAAGAAATTGTTCATACGTAGAGCATGCTCTTGCGTATCGAATCAACTGAGATATAAATACTCCGTATGCAGGTGATGAAGGTATATTGCTGCATAAGTAAGGGAAGTTGACGATAGAAAACTTAAAGTCATCACGTTTATCATAAAGCTTGGTTGTTAGATTACCAGTAGTGTTTTTTTCAAGTAAAATATCCAATTATGAAGCAGAAGCGTTGGACTCTGTGGTATCTTTTATTTCTAGCTCACCAGGATATATCGTGTCGACGTAGGAATGGAAATTATCATTAATAATAGACAATACGTCGTCGATATATCTAAATATCGAGTTGAAGGCCACAGCAAGTGTTTTCTTATTTTCACGTAAAAGATTTTTCATAAATTCTGCTTCATATGAATATAAAAATAAGTCTGGTAATAACGGAGCGCAATTTGTACCCATGGGAATTCCAATAGATTGTTGGATTACCTGGTCTCCAAAAACAACATAGATATTGTCAATCAGAAACTCAAGCATCTTCTTGATGTCAACTTCAGAGTACTTATGTGTACAATCAGAATCTGTTTTAACAAAATAATTTTTCAAATGACCAATGACGAGGTAAGTAAACTTACGAGTTCCATTTTTGTTGAAGAAGCAGCTGTCAATGATATCAAAATGCCTGGATTTAATTCGTCGTGGGGAATTGTTGTGTATAAAGTTGAAAAGTCGTAAGTTTTATGCTGTTGATTTTTGTAAAGTCTTGTGATTTTGAATTGTCCAAAAGTTCTTTAGAATTTTTAAGTATCCACATCTGATTTACACCACTTCTCGAATATATAGTTAAACAGTACTCTTGAAGTTTTTCCTTCACTACTGTCAATATTTTAGTGAGAAGTAACGAAAGAGGCTTGGTTGAACATTTACTGGAACCTGCAATGTATCTTTGTTTGTAAGGACTCTTATGAAGTTTCGGAATCCAATATATATAAGGTAGTTCAAATTCATTTTGGCTCTGTGGAATATTAAAAGTATTCAATACTGACAGGTGATTCTGAAGAATTTCTTCTCTAGAAAGAGAAGTATATGTATAAGTAGGATTACCACTTGTAGAATTAAATCCAAGTTCTTCTAGAATGCAATTTATATAATGAGCCTTACAAACGAAGACAATGTTGTTACCTGCTTTGTCGGCAGGAACCAGTACTTACTGACCGTGTAATCTATCTAATTCTTTTTTCACTTCTGGTTTATTGAACACAGAAGGATAGATGGTTTTCACTTTGCCCCTCAATCTTTTAATACGTGACTTTAACATGGATCTGATACAGTTAATCCATTCTGACAAGGTGTCAATGTCTTCTTTTTCATATCTAGCCCATCGTCTGGCGTAATTTTCAACAGAATCCATAATATTTATGAAATTCCGACGCCAGTTGAAGGATCGGGGTTCCCTATATTAAGAACCTTTCGCATAAAGGATATGCATTTTCTCATCATGCTCATATTCAGAAGAGATTGAAATTAAGTTTCAAACAGCAAAACTCAATTTGTTTACTTTTGAATAGGTATAGTCGAACTAAATTATTTAGGGTCAGCTCATATATTTTTAGGTCGGTCAGGGAACCAGAAACACACTATTTATTTATCTAGGCCAACATGTAAGTACTATGGAAACTGTTTTAAAAAAAATTCAAAGCGCTGAAAAAATTATTGGGTAGATTTTGACAGGTTGGTCAGAGTACATCAAACAAATCATTTTCTACTGTTGACCTTAGCAAACAAAAATATGAAAAGATTTGATTGTTGACAGCTGTATCATGGTACATGTACATGTTGTATTGCTTGACAATATCTTCAGATTTGATATGTATTGTATCACTGGATGTTTGTTGTTGAAACCATTAATTCACAGCATATTTTCCTATCTTTGAGTGCATCTGAATGTGTACATGGAATAATGATGCATGCCTTAAAACATAATAAGGACAATACTAAAAAACAAATATAGAATAATCACACTTATAGTAATTAAAAGGTTTACAGGTAGACAAATCACACTTAGAAAAGGTTTACAGGTGAGAACAAATTTCAGCACATGTTACCTTGGTGCTAAAAGTGTAATATAAACTTTAGCAAAAATATGCCAAACAAGGTAAATTTTATGAGAAAAACAAAATGACAAAAAATGACAAAAAAAAATCATCAATATCACATAGGCTGAATTTTACCATTTCACCTTTCCTAATAAACTGGAAACTGACGAAAAAAATCATAGTTCATGTCTGGTCCATATCTTTCTTGTGGACAAATGTTAATTAATAAATTTTACGCAATGATGGCTTATGACCTGAGGGTGTGTCATGACTTTGAACCAAGATCATTAAATAAATGCAAGTTCAAGGTCACTGACAGAAAAAGTCATAATTTGTGTCTGGTTTGTATCTTTAGTATTAATTTTTATTAAGCTACACCTTAGTTTCATTCAAAAAGAATATAATGGGTATTTTTTTGCAGTAAAAATGTTTCAGCATTTCTCTTATCTCTTTGATCATGAAATCTTCATGATTTGACACCTTCTCAAAAAAGACAAGAGGGGGAGGGAGGTATTTTGTCCCTTTTGGACAGTTTTAGTTTTGTTTAATTCATTGTTAAAAATGAAATGTAATGTCTACAAAGCAACTCTTGATGAATAGATGTTTTACTGTTTTAAATGAAGGACCAAGCCCTCTTAGAAGGGAAGAAAAAAAAACCGGGGAAATTAAAAAAATATTTTCTCAATAACCACTGGATAAGAAAAGCCAAAATATTCAGAAGCATCCTGAGTCGTATGGATTTTAAAGGACTCAAATCACAGCTCCCAGAGGATAAGGTGTGGATACTATCAGGAATATAATTTTACATTGAAACATATACGAGAAATCTTTTAAAATCTACTTCTCAAGAACAAAATGGCCAGATAAGCTGAATCTTAAATACAAAAGCCTCTTGAGATACTGTATTTTTTATATTGTTCAGAATACTTCAGATTATGCTCCTGGGGCATGGTTGAAACATGGTTATGTATTTCTTTTTATTGACACAGCTTACATATTAGAATTTCACATGCAAAAGAAAGTGCGAAGAATCAGTAAGTGTTCAAATTAAAAAGAAAAATTGATATCATAACCCACCAATACTTACAGAATACCTAGCTATATGTAGCACTTTGCAAAAATCTATCATTTCAGAATTCAGCCAATCAGGGAATATTACGTATACAAGTATGTAACTGACGCATAACTGGGCACGAACCACAGGAACTTGTTTCGGAAATAAATTTTTAACCAATAGTAGATAATATTTTACTATGGTTTAAAAATTAATTTCAAAAACAAGTGCCTGTGACTTGATATATATTATCTATAACAATTACCTATTTTAAAAAAAAAATAAGAAAAAAGGTTCTATACCTTTGATGGATACTACTTCTAACAACTATTTTAAAAAGATTGAAATAAAATAATTCCTTACAATCATATTAGGAACGTTGCAAAAAATATAGTCAATGTTTGACATAACGTTAACCTGACGTCATGATTTCACTGTTAAAAACAAGACGTATTACTGATATAAACGATGAAAAATCATACTTAGAGATTGATTAGAACCATAAAAATTCATAATTGACAACTTCTAACCTTGGTCTATCAATATTCATGAAGAACACAAAATGTGTAAAAATTGCCATAAGGACCCTTTTCTCATGGGCGCAATCGTATATAAAAGCATTGAACATTGTTCCATTCTGCACAAATAAGTTGAACGTTCCCCAATTTGCATAGCAAAACTTCATCAAATGATCAGTTGTCGGTCAGTTGATCGTCAATTAGTAGTCAACCAATTACTCCGATTGAATTCTAATATTTTTTTCTCATGGGGAATGCTCAGGCTGAACATTAATGTAAATTAAAAAAAAAACCTTGAGACGACTACTACACCTCACGCTCGCGGCACGAACAGTACACTAACACTTCATGGTTTGGAAAAAACGCGTTACAATTTACACGAAACGCTGCACGGTTGACACAAAACACTACACGTTTGCACGAAACGCTATACGGTTGACACAAAACACTTTGTAGGAAAAGCTGAACGGTTTCCTCAAAAGGGTACACGAAACCCTTTGTACACGTTTCGTACGCATCATCCATTGTTTACTTCCGGAAAAAATAATTCGGACCAGGTGAAATTCGACAGTTCAAAAGAGTTTCAAAAGGGTTTCATGACAGCAATAAGTTATATTTGTACTTCAAATTAAATAAAAAAAACGCTGATTTATGTTATTTAGTTTTGTTTTTAGTATGTTAATTGAAAAAAAAATATTTTTCAAAACTCGTTAATAAGATCACATTTGGAAAATCTAACATGAAAATTATTTTGACCCCTTCTTTCTGTACTGTCTCAGTACTTTGATTAAATTTCAGTTCAAAGGGAATAGTTTTATCATTTTAAACTGATTTTTTATTTCTGGAAAGTACAACTTCATAACGAATATTAACTTTATACGAGGCAGAATTTAGATAAAAAAAAACTGCAAATTCATGTAATAATGTATTTGTCAAAGAAATAACGTTTCTTCGACACATTTTTCTATATAAAAAGAATGAAGCTTTGCTTTTGATATTCGAAAATAAAGGAAAATGAATTAATTCATTTGTCAAAAAATGTAGACTACCCCAGGATACACCAACTTAAGTTGTAACTTTCCTGCCCCAGTTTTTCTTGGGATGAAGATTCAAAACTTTTTCCTTTTTCCTATGTATTTCAATGTAAAATTTAGATTCCCTTTTATGGCCCTATCCTACCTCTGATGTTTCGGAGGTCCGTGTTTGCTCTGTTGTTATTTTGTATATTTGTTTAATGGACGTTGAGATTGAATACTGTTCGTTATTTCCATATCCTTCATTCAACCCTAGGGTCAAGATTTGAATAATTTAGAATTTTAAATGCTCCATGATGCTTCCACATAAGTTTCAGGTTTTATGGCTCAGTGGATCTGAACAAGATTTTTTTTAATGACCCAAACCTATTTTTGTCTTCTTTTGATTATATCCCCTTGAATGTGGACTAGGCCTTCATTTTTACAATTTAAACAAATTAATGCATTTCTCACCATCTGAATTCTCATGTTCAATATCATCGGGATTGCCATCTTTTCCATTGTCATGTATCTCATTTTCTTCGAAAGGAGTGGTACCAAAGTTTGCATTGTCTGAAAAAAAAGGATGCAAGTAACTTACAATGAAATTCATCTAGTATTATACTTTTGTGTTCCATTATACAAGTCTTGATCACAAAGTGAGATACTGAAACTCTTAATGAGACATTTGACAACTTATGTCACACTGTACGCGGGATCAGATATATCCCATTTACATTTGCTGATGCCTGACATTGAAGTAATTGGAGATTTGAGCTAAGATTTTTATATGCCAACGGACCCCCGCGTGGAGCTGTGTTTTGAGATTCTTCTCTAGAGTTGCAAAGTATAATTCACGCGTTGCGGGTAAGAATCCAACAGAGTGGGTCGTGGAGATTGGTCGCAATTCGAATGACAACGGATAAACCGAGGCTCCGTATTGCAGTAGGTGCTTGCACGTAAAAGATCCCTTACTGCTCAACATGACCGTAATAATGAGTGCCGATCGTAGGACAAAATTTGAAGTTTCTCACCGTCAAGTAGTGGTGTCTCAATATCAGTGAAAAATTCTCAAGCGGGTCCTTGAACAACATACGATCAATCAATTTATGTGTGAGTGGCCCCGAAGTCAGGTGACTTTAATAGTTAAATACTAAATAAATATTTTGAAATTTACATGAAAAAGAAAAGTGTTTCCCATAATTGAATACTCCGATTTTGTGAGATCTTGCACATCTGACCATAGTTGACAAGTAAGTGTTAGAAAATTCCCCACAACTTTATTTATGTTTGATATTACATTATTTTAGATCGGGTTTGTATTACTATATTTACAATAAACTAGATTTGAATAGGTACATTTGTGTATTATGAGAAGCAGGGTATTCTGAATCTAAATCTCATAATTGTTTTATTCATTATCAGTGTGAGCAATCTCTGAAAGTATAAAGACTTCTCAACTTTGAACATATATTAGGGGTATAAAATCTGAAGCTAGTATAAGTTCCTATCATTAACTACAAAGGAAAATATAGAAGTATTCATGTAATGGCCAACTGGAAAAAAAGAGGAGTATTCAACTAATAGTCAATTGTAAGGATACATACATATCTACGCCAATGAGAAAAGGGTCCTTATGTCATTTTCACTAAAACAGAGAAATAACGTCATAAAGACGTGACGTTGCAGATCGACGGCGAGAGTCAACGCAGATTTTTTTAACCAGGTGTTTACGTTTTTGACTTTTCATGTCGTAGGTCTGAATATTGATAAGAGTTATAGAATTTCATTCGCATATTTGATTTGTGTCTAAATCCTTTTGTCCACTAGTTTTAATTAAATAAAATGACAGAATTTTATTCCAGATTGGTTCCTTTACTAGTACAGTTGAAGTTAGTATTGATACGGAAGACGGTAATAATCTTTTTACTATGATCTTTATTCAGTTTTGCCAAATGCTTCAGACAATGCGATTTACTGGTTCTTTGAATGTCTGGACGAATGATTTCGATTTTGACATATATGGACCAGTTTGAGATTACGTGCATGCATTGTACAAGACACGGAAATAAATATGATAATTCAAAAGGATTTTGATCCGCTCCACCATTCACAACATGTAAATATTGAATCCCCGGTGTAGGCTAACTTTTGTACATTTCGTTTTTAAGCAAAGTAGGCTATACGTACATATATTTGTTATAAAAATGAAGTTCGGTTAACTTCTTCTCAAAAAAGATATTAAACGTTCTAGGATAATTCTTTTGAAGGCTTCCCGATATCGAGAAGAATACATAAGAAGAATATGACGGATTTCCGATGAATAAAAATAAGAGAGATAACTCAAGGTACAACAAAGGTACCATAGAGGGAATTTCGATGCAAGCGTATGTTTTTTTCCTCTTTAGATTAAATTTCGTAACAATCATCTCGCATGGCTTTGCTTCCGGATTTAATATAAACAAAATGAATATATTAATCATGATTAATAGACAGCAGTTTTTAATCACTATCATTTTTAAGATAAAAATCTTTGTACAATCCTCTAAAAATGAACTATTATAGTAATCTTTTTTTATTTATCTTTAATAATTTATTTAATGTGACAAAAAATAAATGAATAAAAATATCTAAATGAATAAATAAAAAAAAAGAAAATAGCAAGATTTAAATAGATCACTTTGCAATGATCATTCAGTAATTTCAGCACATTTAAAATTATATTTTTTTTTCTTTATTTAATAGATGGCCAGGTTTTAAAACTTATGAGAGAGAGAGAGAAAGAACATTGGAATCAATTTATATCCAATTTGTTGTTGTTGTTTTGTTTTGTTTTGTTTTTGTTTTTAGTTATATTTTTTTAAATAATTCTTTAAGAATAAATTTATGTCGGGTTTTATTTGTACATGCAATAAAATAAAACAATTACACTGCACAAAACATGAACATTATTCTTGCAAGATTCTGATTTTGGCTGCAGAAATGGGGAGTTGAGACATTTGAAATCCCTAATCTAACTTTTACAGATGTATATTCTTCGGAATTTTGGGTGATCATTACCGCTGCTACATTTTATCAGTAAATCTAAGAGCAATTACAGAGCAATACAGTTACAAATTAGAATCTGCCAGTGATGACACATTATATAAGTTCTTTTCAGACCAAAAGGAGAATTACAGCATAAGTCAGAAAAAATGAAAGTGTAATATAGAATTGGCGAGATTTCCAGAGAGCATTACCTCAAACGAAAGCCTTCAAATCAGTTTTGCTTTACATGTGCCAATTCTGTGAAGACTTTGTGATTTTTTCCCCTTAAATTATTGGTTTAAACTATTTTTGAAATGTTTTATTCAATAAAATGGGTTTAAAATAAAAAAAAGGGAAAAAAAAAACTTGCTTAAAGTCCTACCCCCCTCCCCCGAAAAACACAAGGGAAACGGGTGTTATACATGTTATTTACGCAAAAGCCACTGGCTAACGGAAGATGTAATGTAGATATGTGTACTTCTAAAAATGGCAGTACATGTTATATAACCTTTTTTGTAGCAGTAAGGATATGTGTAGCGGTTTTGACAATTTTGAAAATTTAGCTGTATTGATGCACACTCAATGTGAAGTACATTCATGACTTTTTTTATGGGTATAAAAAGCAAATCATTTGGAATACTTTGTAACATGGTTACTTTGTAAAATGGCCAGATAAGCTGAATCTTAAATACAAAAGCCTCTTGAGATACTGTATTTTTTATATTGTTCAGAATACTTCAGATTATGCTCCTGGGGCATGGTTGAAACATGGTTATGTATTTCTTTTTATTGACACAGCTTACATATTAGAATTTCACATGCAAAAGAAAGTGCGAAGAATCAGTAAGAGTTCAATTTAAAAAGAAAAAAAAAATGATATCATAACCCACCAATACTTACAGAATACCTAGCTATATGTAGCACTTTGCAAAAATCTGTCATTTCAGAATTCGGCCAATCGGGGAATATTACGTATACAAGTATGTAACAGACGCATAACTGGGCACGAACCACAGGAACTTGTTTCGGAAATAAATTTTTAACCCATAGTAGATAATATTTTACTATGGTTTAAAAATTAATTTCAAAAACAAGTGCCTGTGACTTGAACATGTGACTTGAACAAATAAGTCTGATTTCCTATTGAATTAATCTTTTACTATAGATTGAACACAAATAACACATAAAATAACACATAAACTTATATCTAATAAAGGGCGATTTATTTATTTGATGAAAAGAAATGAATAGATCGACAAATCAATTTCACAATTTAATGAAATTCGGATTGAAATTGTTTTTATCATAACCAAAATGCCCAGAATTATATATTGCATTATAGGTTACGCTTCGGTGCCATTTTACTCGTTGATAGTGGTCAGTCAAGTTTCTCTGGTTACGAGCATGTGGTGTCAATAATTGATCGCTGATCATTTATGAAAAGTTCATTGTTTCAAATTACTATTTGAGAAATAAATAAACTAAAGAATAATGTTCCAATTTTATAGTCTAACTGGGTTGTTTATTTAGTGGGAGGGGGGTACCTGAAGAAACGTTTGAAAAACTGCATGCTGTTAAGCTCATATTAAATACTCGTACATGTATAAGTAATGTAATTTACCTATTTACCGCTTATCTGCACCCAAATAATTACCATTGGAATTCTTGAACTGACCTTAACTTATTCCATGCATGAGTTTTATCTTATTTAAACTGCATGTTTCATGAATTAATGAGTAAAAATCGTTTGAGATTGGAAACAAGATGTATTGTTTAAATTAAAATAAAGATTTTACTACCAATGCAAGAGAGAGTTTCTTCCATATGTTTTTTCAAACATTCTACGAAGTATTGCATAATGTGAAATATATCTACAATGTATCAAATAATTGTCCTTAAAATTATTGTACTTTCGTAAATAATTGCATTTCAAATATTTGTCTTCATCATATTTATATATACATTACTGGGTAGATTCTGGTATTTATATATACATTACTTGGTAGATTCTGGTATATTGTCGCTCCTAGGAACATTCTTTTTATTTTCACATTTGGGAAGATATATCAAATGTATCCAGTCAAATAACAAAATTGTTGCTTTTTAAAATGAAATTTAAAATTTAAAATGAAATGACTTTTGAATTCATCCTGCATACTTACAAGACAATTCTTGTTCGGAAGTTGCACCTTCTGAGGTGCCAGACAAGTTATGTAAAGGTGTTTTTTTCAAGCAGTGTTTATTTTTTGTATATATTGTACATATATTGTTGAACCTCATGTACCATTGATATGGTTTGAGAGAATAAATTGAACTTGAGCTTGAACTTTAATTAAATTATTTAATACTTTGTAGTCAGCAGATGACAACAATTCTGAGAATTTGAAGAAAAATTGGTATGTTACAATATTTACTAGGAAGATATTTTTTTCTATATTCGGAAAAATATTTACATTCTAAAATGTAGTGATACTCATCAGCTATTTGTCCATCTTCACAAAGATTACATAGTCTATCATTTTTGGGAATTAAAATTGTTCGAAATTTTTTGGTAGTAAGGATAAATATTTTCCACATCCAAATTCTGTTTTAAAGATACTATAAGTGAGACCTTTAGACGAATCGCGCATATTACTACGCCACTTCTGTTTTTACTGATCATTAAGACGTTGTTCAACTTTAGCTTTTAGCCATTTAATATTTAAAAAGGTCTGTTCATTCCATACATTTGAGAAGCCACGACTATCAAGTATATTCTTAATACATAAAATCCAAGGGTTCTTATGCTATCCTGAACAAAACTGTTCAAATAAATGTCTATATGTAACATAAACAATCTTATTTTCAGGGCTTACCAATAATTTTGCTCTATAGGATATCAAACTTGAATACACTGTTATATACAAAGGGAAGCGACCCGACTCGCCTTAAACCATATAACTAGGAGTACTACTTTTTAGATTAAAAATATATTTCAAAAATTTAAGATGAACGCGTTCAATTATTTCAATGTTCTCAAACCCCATATCTCACATCCATACAGAAGTACTGGATTGACAACTTTATCGAAAAAATCAAGATGGCAATCTACTGGTAAATTAAATTGTCTAATTGTTCGTATAATTCCATACACAGCTTTTTGAGCTTGCTCACATAAATGCTTTTAGTTTTACAGAATGAACCTCATCGGTAAAAGAGTATACCTGGGTATTTAAATTCGTTCACAGTTTCAATAACAGAATTATTGTAGTAAAATACATTTTTAACAGATGGACCTTTCGAAAAAATCATAGTTTTTGTTTTGTCTACATTGACGTTCAGTTTCCATTGTACACAATACGCATGAAACTTATTTAGATCATGTTTTAAACCCTCCGTAGACTCAGGCATTATAACTGTATCGTCAGCATCGAATAGAATAAATAATTTAAAATACAACAAAATTTCATTTCTTCAGAGTTTGAGCTGCTTACATTATTAAAAGATAGTCCATGTACATTTTTGCTGGCGGGAATCTCTTCTAAATCGTTAATATACATAGAAAACAGGAGAGGTGATAAATTTTCTCCTTGGCGGACACCAATGTTACAGTTATAAAATTCAGATGAAAGACCATTCGTAGTCACAAGGGACTTGACTCCATTACACATGTTTTTTTATAAAAGTAAAACATTTACCGCTAATGCCATTATTCAAAAGTTTGTACCAAAGCCCATTTCTCCACACAGTATCGAATGCCTGTTTGAAATCAATAAAAGCACAAAAAAGTTTCTTTTTGAGAAACATTTCCATGTTTGTAAGAAAATGTAAACTAAGTATATTGTCCAAGGTAGAATAACCTTTCCGAAAGCCAGTTTAACTTTCGCTAATACGATTAAATTTCTCTACATAAGTTTCCAAGCGGTAACATAAAATGGAGGTAAAAAGTTTACCAAGGCAACTTAAAAGTGTTATTGGACAATAATTTTCTGGATTTGTTGGGTCACCTTTGTTTTTAAAAATCGGTTTGACAATAACCGTGAGCCATTCGTCTGGAATGATTCCACTATCAAAAATAAAATTAAACAATTTCTTATACGCAGGCAAAAATATAGCTATTGTTGATGAAATATGTTCGTTTAACAACTGGTCATAACCTGCGGCCTTATTATTTTTCAATTTTTTAATTGCACATAACATTTCTCCCTCACTAATCTCAAAATTCAAAACATCATCACATTCATGACTATCTGTTGGGAAGCTTAAAGTGTCAACATCTTCTATGTCATTATTATGACCTTCATTGATAAATGATATTTCTTTCTCGCCTTCCTGCACTCTTTAATGAACCAGGGTTTATTACGTTTGTTTTCACAATTATTTTTCTTACAATTATGACTAAACCCTAATGTTGATTTCGCTGTGTTTAAAAATATATCACATAACTTGTTAGTAACATCGTTTAAAGTGTCTTTACTAATGTTAATTGTTTTTGTACTACTGGTCAAAATATCTAACTCATTCTCTATGTCCTTGACCTTAGATATATTCACATTGCTTGGTCTTGTGTCTTAAAAAATTCCTCACATTTGTGTAATTCAAGCTGAAAAACATCAGCTTCAAACAAATCGTGCATATTACCTACTCTGGAGTTAAAGTCACCCATTAAACACACATATTTGCTGTCTTTAGATATGGAAATTAGTTCACTCTTAATAGATATGGAAATTAGTTCACTCTCAATGTCTCAACGATAATATCGAATTTGGAGATGTGATCTAAAAATTCACTATAATTGAATTTATTTTTAATTCCGCACACATTTAAACTAAGAAGTTTGATAGAGTTGTTTGCTGACCTCTGACCCTCCGCGCTCTCCTATTTTGTCGCTGTCGAAGGTTACCCAAAGCGTTTGTTTCCCCGTGGGCGTGGTGTAGGATTATCATTATTGGCAGACGTCCACGGTGTGCTCCTGGAGCTCTCGGACATCCTTTGGTTGGGGTAGTTCAGGGAGTTGACGTTTTTCTCTGTATCGCGCGGTTCATACATCTTACCATCAATGTACAGTTTGTCCACAACAAGTTTCACACGTTGATTGTTTTTCATCGCCTTGTGCATAACTGGATACAACTTGCGCCGTTTCCCCTCTACCTCCGGTGGAAATTGTTCATTCACCCAAATTTTAGATCCCTTAAGTTTACGAACGAATTCCCAATCTTTATAAAAACAAAACTTTGCCACAATGTTCCTTGGCTTGGTTCTGTACTCATCAGGTTTTCCTAAACGATGCACTCTCTTTAAGGGAATTGCATCATGGTTTTTAACTTGTTTTTCAAGAAATCTCGCAGAACTTCTTCACAGGTTTCCTCTCTTTTTTTCTGGAATTCCGGTGAACACTAAATTATCTCTCATGGACCTGCTCTTTAGATCGATCACTGATTTATGTAATTCACGCTGACTGTTGCTTAAATCTGTAATATCATCAGTTAATTTCTTGTCTAGATTGGCTGTCTCAATTCGAATAGCCCTCAGGTCTTGATCTGCGTGGGATTTTACATTCTCAAACATATCACTCATGGACTGAGCACTAGCTTCAACGGACGACACGGTCTGTTTCACATCCTTGACCTCCCTCTCAAATTTGTTTACTCTGTCATTCAGTGTGGATATGGAGTCGGTTATAGATTGAAAGTATGTCATTTTATTTTCAATTTCACACAACCTCTTGTCAAGTGATGTGTTATTGTTTTCAATGACTGCAAGTCTTGAATTTATTTGCAAAAGCTCGTGTAGTGTCCCGAGAAAAATTTCTTTCTGGGCCTTTTGAGATACGTCATTACGATAAGCTGGGTATATAATAGAATGACTTTGAGATAGTATATTTGCAGTATCTGCAATCGATGTTTCAGACATGATTTCATATGATAAAATCATCTATCTGATCAGTTACATTACACACAGTACACACTCGATATCCCTTAATAGACAAGCACGTTAAAGAATCACCACTGAACACTATTCAATTATTGTATTGAATGCGAAATACACAGTACAGTACATCAAAACTCACCTAGGGGATCCATACATCCGGTTTTTATATTTCTTAACGCTATCGCGCAAGAATATAAAACGTTATGCGTAGTAAATGCTATACGGTGTCGGTACTATTTCTCCTCTCGACTTATGTTCCAATTCCATATATAAGACCTTTGGTCATCGTCACGGGCTGGTGCACAGTGACCTAAAAGGCCTAGTGTTAACATCGATTGCTATGTCAAACTTGTACTTTCTAGGGGGTTCTCCATAATAAATATTTAACACTTATCGTAAATCAGAAATAAATAAAAATGATGATAAAAAGAATTAAAAAACATGACCAAATGAGTAAATAAATGGTTTCAAATTGACAAATACTTGTAACTTACACGTGCAATCAAACTGCAGTGAGAGCCTCACATCGAACGCTACAAAAGGGGACATTTTTGGAGACAGTACAAGTTTGATGGATACCAAGAAGAAATAAGCATAAAAACATGCAGAATAAAGTATCCAAAGTCTTTTACAAAAAACACACTGCGTACATTCACGCCCTTCCGACATGTTGAGAAGTTACTTGACGATCAAAATTCTAAAAATAGATGGCAGAAATTCCATTCTTGTGCGCATGCTTCTGAGAGGGATTGGTTATTATATCTTATTCAATGAAAATTCATGTGTAAATATTCAATAGATAAAAACATTGCACACCTCTTGCTTATCATTTGAAATCAGTCACATAGGGGGGGGGGGGTGGGCAAAGATTTTTTTTTTACTTACCCGGTACCTGAAAATATTGAGACGCCAAAAAAAGGGAAAATTGACCAACTTTTTACAATGCCAACTTCTTTCAGTACCAATTTTTCTTACACTCAATACTACTTTTCCCCGATATAACTGCCCAGTACAATAAAGAGGGGGTGCAACCAGTCTTTCAATAAAAATTCCCAAATAGTAAAAGTTTTGTTGGGAAAAGGGGGGGGGGGGGCAGGCCCCCTATCCCAGCTGCTACGTGCCTGAAAATATTCTGCAAGAATTTTTTAAAACAAACACAAAACGATCTGTCTGTCTGTTATGTTCTACTCATTACTCATGTTGAGTGGTCTGTATGACATTCTGAAGAACTTGGAAGGGGGAAGGGTGGGTGGGTGGGTTATATATTACAAGAATGGTATAACACGAATGTTAGGTGCATATTTTCAAATGTATACTTGCCTTTTTCAATTTTGGTTTGATTAATAGGCAAATATAAGCCGATGTATTTGATACAATTTCCCTTATTGATGAAGTTATGCATCAATACATATAGTTATATGTACATGTATATATATAGAATGATTTTAAATGTGCAAAAATCAGATGTCAAAGTATAAATGTTTACACCAGAGTTTGTCTACGGAATCCGAGGAAGAGACTACAAATACAGAAGTAATAATTTTTTTTAAGGCAACCCAAAACCCTGTGAAATAGAAGTAAATATAACGTTTTAGTAATAGTGAGTAAGGAAAAGCAAAACAAACGAACAAACACAGAATTCTCATGCATCTAATTGATTCAAGCGAATGAATTTATCTGTATTGTAATCATTTTTCCATTGTTTTAGTGCACTATTATTTTGTCAATTATACAAAGATATTTTGCCATCATTATTATTTAAAAAAAAGATATTTTTCCATCATTATTATATACGACGCCAGAAAATAGATTATCGGGTATTTGATCAATCCATGTACCTTATGTCTAATGAAAATTGAATGTATGTTGCTTTACGTCACATGAGAATTCGTGTGAATTTTTCGCTCTCATGAGATGCCACCACTTGTGGATTGAGGGTTACAAATTTTGACCTATTCTCAGCACATAGGGCCATTAAGCAGGGAGGGATCTTTTTCGTGCCAACTGCTACTGCGACACTGGACCTCGGTTTATACGGTCTCATCCAAAGGACCGCTCTCCAGGTCCAACAGTGAGATTCGAACCCGCGACATAAGGATCAACTCCTTATTCAGCGACTCTAGAGCTCACACGGACAACCATTATAAAGAAACTGTGCCAAATTAAACAAAAATATTCATGTTACATTAAACATGCATGCATAGTAAGTTTTAGAGGATTTAAAGTTGCAATATCTCTAATTATTTTCTTTCATATAATAGTAAATACCTTTATTATCCTCAATAAAAGTATAGGAAAGTTAAAGTACTGCGAGAAATATATGGTGACGATGATGCAAATGAGAGCATATAAATACATACGAAATAGATACAGAGGGACAAAACGACACAGATTAAGCTCTGTGGCAAGAGTATGCCCCCCTCTCTTCTCTCTCGTTTAATCTCTCTCTAAAAAAAAAATCTTTGAGAATAAAGAAGATGACAAGGAAATCCATATTGTAAAGCACAGGAGGTTTGTCGTGGGCGAAAGGGAATTACACTATCTTACAGATAGATCCAACAATTTTATCATTTAAATGAATGAATAATAATAAAAAAAAAAACATATGAATGTTCAGAATTTATTTGTTCGTTGGTCTTGCTTTGGCGTCGAAATCAAATTAAAAGTGTGTGGGGGGAGGGGGGCTAAGTGTAAAAAAAATATACCTTCTCAAAAAACCTGAAAAGCAAAAAAAAAAAGGAATTTTCCCAAACACGATATCTTTTTTCAGGGGGGGGGGGGGGGGGTTAGGATCTAACTTCACTACCAAAATTTTTTTCCCACACTCCATCCTTTTCCCCCATTTTTACTCATACTACGACATGTCTGTAGGGGGGGGGGGCTTAACCTATGAAACAATATTCAATGTCTATACTAAGTGTATATTTGGAAAAAAGAGGGGGGAGGTGGGGCTAAGTCCACACTAGGTATATTTTTGGAAAAAAGCGGGGGGCCCCCTAGCCCCCCCCCCCTCCCCCGGTTCCGACGCCTATGTCTTGTATAAGTTTGTTGTATATGTACCTGCAAACTCACTTCCTGGTATCCATGAAGAAATATTATACATATTTAATAACAGTTGTACATATTTGTCGGAAACTTGTTGCCATTTTTTTCAAATTTTATTAATGAAGAATAGCTTTATTTTGATGAAGAAAAATACAGCTTTAATATATATGTACATATTTTATGTGCGAGTGTGTGTTTTCATATAAGTTTTGAAGGGGGGTGAGAACATTTAATGTAATCTCTAGTCCGATCCCATTTTACGCAAGTTTTTGTATAAATTATAAGCCTATACTATCTATAACATGTTTACAGCTCACAAGCTCAAGGAAATGCAGCCATACCATGGATCTTCGTGAAAATCTATTATAAATAACTAAAACAAAAAACATTTTAAAAATCACACCTTACAATACAATGTATTTTTGCTTTTATATATTTTTATTTCATATATTTTTCATTTCAAAGATAAAATTCAATCAGTTGAAGAATGGTCAATAATTATAATGACCGATCCCTCTCAAAAGCATGCGCACAAGAATGAAATTTCTGCCATCTATTTTTAGAAAACTGGATTGTAAAGTAACTTTTCAACATGTCGGAAGGGCGTGAATGTACCCAGTGTGTTTTTGTAAAAGACTTTGGATACTTTACTCTGTGTCGTGGGCGAAAGGGAATTACACTATCTTACAGATAGATCCAACAATTTTATCATTTAAATGAATGAATAATAATAAAAAAAAACATATGAATGTTCAGAATTTATTTGTTCCTTGGTCTTGCCTTGGCGTCGAAAGCAAATTAAAAGTGTGTGGGGGGTGGGGGGCTAAGTGTAAAAAAATATACCTTCTCAAAAAACTTGAAAAGCAAAAAAAAAAAAGGAATTTTGCCAAACACGAAATCTTTTTTCGGGGGGGGGGGGGGGGAGGATCTAACTTCAATACCAAAATTTTTTTCCACACTCCATCCTTTTCCCCCATTTTTACTCATACTACGACATGTCTGTAGGGGGGGGGGCTTAACCTACGAAACAATATTCAATGTCTATACTAAGTGTATATTTGGAAAAAAGTGGGGGGTGGTGGGGCTAAGTCCACACTCTGTATATTTTTGGAAAAAAGCGGGGGACCCCCTAGCCCCCCCCCCCCCTCCCCCGGTTCCAACGCCTATGTCTTGTATAAGTTTATTGTATATGTACCTGCAAACTCACTTCCTGGTATCCATGAAGAAATATTATATATATTTAATAACAGTTGTACATATTTGTCGGAAACTTGTTGCCATTATTTTCAAATTTTATTAATGAAGAATAGCTTTATTTTGATGAAGAAAAATACAGCTTTAATATATATGTACATATTTTATGTGCGAGTGTGTGTTTTCATATTAGTTTTGAAGGGGGGGGGTGAGAACATTTAATGTAATCTCCAGTCCGATCCCATTTTACGCTAGTTTTTGTATAAATTAAAAGCCTATACTATCTATAACATGTTTACAGCTCACAAGCTCATGGAAATGCAGCCATACCATGGATCTTCGTGAAAATCGATTATAAATAACTAAAACAAAAATCATTTTAAAAATCACACCGTACAATACAATGTATTTTTGCTTTTATATATTTTTATTTCATATTTTTTTTTTTTTATTTCAAAGATAAAATTCAATCATCCGAAGAAGGGTCAATAATTATAATGACCGATCCCTCTCAAAAGCATGCGCACAAGAATGGAATTTCTGCCATCTATTTTTAGAAAACTGGATTGTCAAGTAACTTTTCAACATGTCGGAAGGGCGTGAATGTACCCAGTGTGTTTTTGTAAAAGACTTTGGATACTTTACTCTGTTTGTTTTTTATGCTTATTTCTTCTTGGGATCCATCAAACTTGTACTGTCTCCAAAAATGTCCCCTTTTGTAGCGTTCGATGTGAGGCTCTCACTGCAGTTTGATTGCACATGTAAGTTACAAGTATTTGTCAATTTGAAACAATTTATTTACTCATTTGGTCATGTTTTTTTATTCTTTTTATTATCATTTTTATTTATTTCTGATTTACGATAAGTGTTAAATCTTTGTTATGGAGAACCCCCTAGACAGTACAAGTTTGACATAGCAATCGATGTAAACACAAGGCCTTTTAGGTCACTGTGCACCAGCCCGTGACGATGACCAAAGGTCTTATATATGGAATTGGAACATAAGTCGAGAAGAGAAATAGTACCGTATAGCATTTACTACGCATAACGTTTTATATTCTTGCGCGATAGCTTTAAGGATAAGAACTAGTTCTCGTAGATTTTCAACTTCAAATTACATTAAAAACAATAATACCCAGATTTCACACAAATTTTCCAGAGCAGATTCAAAACACCGCCATACTGGTCGAGTCACGTGATCTCAATCTATCCGGTATATATTCTATCGTCCAGCATGAGAGAAGTGTAAAACAAACAACTTATATACCATGCATTGATATATAATATCTATAACAATTATATATTTAAAAAAAATAAGAAAAAAGGTTCTATACCTTTGATGGATACTACTTCTAACAACTATTTTTAAAAGATTGAAATAAAATAATTCCTTACAATCATATTAGGAACGTTACAAAAAATATAGTCAATGTTTGACATAACGTTAACCTGACGTCATGATTCCACTGTTAAAAGCAAGAAGTATCACTGATATACAGGATGAAAAAAACATACTTAGATATGGCTTAGAACCATAAAAATTCATAATTGACAACTTCTAACCTTGTTCTATCAATATTCATGAAGAACACAAAATGTGTAAAAATTACCATAAGGACCCTTTTCTCATGGGCGCAATCGCATACAAAAGCATTGAACATTGTTCCATTCTGCACAAATAAGTTGAACGTTCCCTCATTTGCATAGCAAAACTTCATCAAACGATCAGTTGTTGGTCAGTTGGTCGTCAATTAGTATTCAACCAAATACTCCGATTGAATTCTAATAATTTTTTTTCTCATGCAGAATGCCCAGGCTGAGCATTAATGTAAATTAAAAAACAAACCTTGAGACGACTACTACACCTCACAGTACACGAACAATACATGGCTTGCAAAAAACGCTTTACGATTTACACGAAACGCTACACGGTTGATAAAAACACTACACAGATTGCACAAAACGCTATACGGTTGACACAAAACACTTTGTAGGAAAGGCTGAACGATTTCCACGAAAGGTTACACGAAACGTTTTGTACACGTTACATACGCATCATCCATTGTTTACTTCCGGAAAAAAAATAATTAGGACAAGTTGAAATTCGACAGTTCAAAAGAGATTCAAAAGGGTTTCATGACTTAGCAATTAGTGATATTTCTACTTCTTAAAAAAAAAAAAAACGCGAATTTTTGTTTTTCAGTTTTGTTTTTAGTATGTTAATTTAAAAAAAAATTATCAAAACTCATAAATAAGATCACATTTGTGAAATCTAGCAAGATAATTATTTTGACCCATTCTTTCTGTACTGTCTCAGTACTTTGATTAAATTTCAGTTCAAAGGGAACAGTTTTATCAATTTAAACTGATGATTTATTTCTTGAAAGTACAACTTCGTAACAAATTTTAACTTTATACGAGGCAGACCTTAGAAAAAAACTGCAAATACGTGTGTTAATTTGTTTGTCAAAAAAATAACGGTTCTTCAACACATTTTTCTATATCAAAAGAAATGAATCTTCGCTTTTGATATTCGAAAATAAAGGAAGATGTATTAATTTATTTGTCAAAAAATGTAGACTTCCCCAGGATACACCCACTTAAGTTGTAACTTTCCTGCCCCAGTTCAAGATTTGAAAAATTTAGTATTTACAATGTTCCATGATGCTTCCACATAAGTTTCAGCTTTTATGGCTCAGTGGATCTGAACAAGATTTTTTTTTTATGACCCAAACTTATTTTTTTCTTCTTTTGATTATATCCCCTTGAAGGTGGACTAGGCCTTCATTTTTACAATTTAAACAAATTAATGCATTTCTCACCATCTGAATTCTCATGTTCAATATCATCGAGATTGCCCTCTTTTCCATTGTCATGTTTCTCGTTTTCTTTGATAGGAGTGGTACCAAAGTTTGCATTGTCTGAAACAAAAGGATGCAAGTAACTTACAATGAAATGCATCTAGTGTTATACATTTGTGTTCTTGATCACAAAGTGAGATACTGAAACTCTTAATGAGACATTTGACAACTTATGTCACACTGTACGCGGGATCAGATATATCCCATTTACATTTGCTGATGACTGACATTGAAGTAACTGGAAATTTGATCTGAGATTTTTATAAATTCACCGTCAATGAAAACGCAACACCGTATTTTTAGGTTGAAAATTATATTCGAGTTATAACTATGTACCAAAAAGTTAGGACAACTTCTACTTTGCCAAATCAATTATTTAACGGTTGAATGAATTTCTTCCCACTACCGGAAGTTGCTTTCTAGCCCTCTTTACAGAAATCAAAATTTTGCATTTTGAATAACAATTTTAACAATATTTTGGGTTTTCGAGGTTTTGTAGCTGTTAATTATAAGTATTGTACTAAAACGCCGGGGAAAAAAAAACCTTATTTCTTTACCGGAAGTGATGCACAAATTTCCTCAAAATAATGGATTTTCATTGCTAATGCAAAAAATTCTTAAAATGAAGAATAGAAGAGTGCAGATGCAAATGTACACTATATAACTACTCATCAGGTTCGTGTGTTTCAATAGCATAAATGAAAGTTTCTTGACCGGAAGTCAAAAAGTTGCTACACTACGCCAAGTTCGAGAAAATTCGACCGCAGTATCGAAAAAAAAAAGCTTTTGAAAATGGCCAAGAATAATAATTTCGCTCAGATTAAGATGTCTATAAACCTAATGCTTGGTAGAAATCTGGTTACATTTGTTGTATATGACGGACTAGCACGTTTTAATGAAATGGTCGGAAGGGGGGATGTTTTAAGATTTAACTGCGCAGGTACGATAAGGCTTCCCAGAGAATATTGTAGTGTACTCTATGCATGAACTTCTCTGAACTACAAATGTATGACGTCATAATTGAAAATGACGTCAAGTCACTGCATACTTGATCTGTAATGATGGGGAGAATGTCATAAACTTTACACCTTTATTTCAATCTGCATATAAAGTTGCAGAATTCGAGTTTAAAATAAACGTGTTTTTATCACTTTTTTAACTGTAATATATCCGAATAATATAGATAACCTTGCTTTGTTACTCTTGTTTAAGAGTCAGCGTGTTCAAACTCCGTACGAAAATATACGTTTGACATTTACCCTTTTTTATACCCGTGGACAAAGGCACAATTCAAAATATGTGTGTAAAAGAGCCTGGCGCAGGTTGTTTATGAGGATTTATTTAACATCTTTTATGGAATTATGTGAAAGAGTTTCCACTCTAACTGAATCTTGCTTGGAAAATATGTATGGTGGCTTTGTTTTGAAACAGTTGACGATATGCGGTGGAAAATACCCTCAGATGTGCCGGTAAGTTGAAGATAATCTGAATTAAATTGTTCCAAAGAAATAGTATAACTTTTCCCAAGCACATTTTGGTTTCATAAGGATGCAACGAGTTTATCTATGTGACAAATGTAAATAATAATTGTGCTAGATGTAACAACCTGCGCCGAAGCCATTTATGTGAAACATTTCAAAAAAGAAGAAATAACCGTCACGTGATCAACAAGGTCACGTGACATCGTAACAAATATGTTTATATATAGCCTTGGGGATCATTTGTATGAATTGTGCGCACTGAAGTACATAACTTAAAAATAAAACTAAAAATCAACTTTGCAAAAGAGTGTTACGTTTTAAATGCATAACAAGCCTTAACAGTACTGCGTGGTACAGTACCGACCAGACCCAACCTGACACAAAGCAGTCCCAGAGCAGTCCCGGGGACTGCTTTCTGGGACTGCTAAAGCAGTCCTGCAGCAGTCCCAGAGCAGTCCCAAAGCGGTCCCAGAGCAGTCCCACGGCAGTCCCAGAGCGGTCCCAGCAGTCCCAGCGGTCCCAGAAAAAAGTCCCAGCTGTCCCAGTGGGCGGGGTTTATTATTTTAATGGGCGGGGCTAACTCAGAAATGAGATTGCCAATAAACAATGGAACTATAAAGGGCAGCTGAATTTTTTTCTGAGCAGTATACCAGGAATCCTTTCAATGCGAAAGTCATTTACATGAGCAATACCCGTATAGATTTGAAACAATTTGAAATAATATTTATTGAAAGAAGAATTAAAGCTTACACACCTTCAGAAATGAATTACACTGAACATGAATATTTAATCACAATTATCTTGGGTTTGATGTGATTGATACTGGATCCCATTTTTATTTTCTATACAGAAAATTAAAATTGAATTAAATATATTTCACCAGAATAAGTTTGAAATAGATCTTATCAATCAGGCCGATTTCCATACTATCGGGATACTCTTAAGGCATTTTCTTTAAAGTATTAGGGCTTTTGAAAAATTCGTTGCTAATTTTGAGAAGTAATATTTTTTAAGTATTGATTATTCTTTACTTACATGTTAATTTAAAAAAATATTATTTTATTTTTAAATTTTATAAGTGACCAGCATAGAATCTTAAGATTATGTTTAACTTTAATTAATCTTGAAAGAAATTTATACTCATTTCATTTATCTTTTTTTTGCATAACATTTTTTACATAGATAGAAATTAGGGCCATTGTTAATTGAGCAGCATGTACAATGATGTGTAACACCGATACGTGTACACAAATAACATACATGATTGGTTTTCTGCCCAAAGGCGATTGAAACCGCGCAGGTGTTTATACCATTTTTTAATACAAATTATCGGCCAGTTAAACAAAACAAAACAAATAAGAAATAAATCACAATTCCCGGTATTTTCAACTGATTATTTATTTTTTTTTTTAATTTACTCTTTAAATAACTTATCTATTAATTAAAAACTAATTCATCTGTAAATTCTCGTTTAATTGTTCACATTGGTTATGTTAAGGAAGAATGGTGGCATAATTTTATTTCATGTCATAAAATAAATAGTTAGTTTTTTATTTTAGGGTTACATGTAATACTCTTTTAGCGTGATGCTTGTAAAACGTGTAGCCTTTTCAATTAAAATATCTTATAACTACTTGTATATAAAAAGTGCCAAATGAAAATGTTTTGAGTATTTAATTTTAGATTTAATAATAAAATAAATCTACAAGTAGATATTTTTTTCTCATGAGCCCGTGGTTTTATATATTTTAGAAATAAAAATCTCCTCCTGACTTCCTTATTTAACATCTTTATTTTTAAAAATATTCTATATTACATATGTGTAAATATGCAGTCCCTAAAACTATAAATTAACTATAATACATGTCATCTCAAGTTATTAAAAAATTATAAGAAATCATTGCTTATTAAACAGTTTAAACTCCTCTCTGCTGCAAGTAAACAAAACAACATGGAGCCTGCAAATTCAGAATACACAAAGGGGCGGAGCTATCTGTCACTCAGAACCAATGTCACACATGAGTGAACAAAGCAGTCCCAGAAAGCAGTCCCAGGGGCAGCTGGGACTGCTAGGACTGATTTTCATAGCAGTCCAAGAGCAGTCCAACTGCGGTTGCAGAGCAGTGCCACAGCGGTCCCAGAGCAGTCCCAAAGCAGTCCCGGGAACTGCTTTCTGGGACTGCTTTGGTGTCAGGTTGGGTCTGGTTGGTACTGTATTTGTTTCTTTCCAAGATTAAAAAAAAAAATTGATGTTTAAATTGAGTATTCATGTTTTGTAAATTTATTTTTTAAAGATATATATTCATTTTTTTATGCTATCATTAAACTTTAGAAGGTAACACATAACTCCTAAAACATCCCCCCTTCTTGATTTCAGTCATTTTGAGGAAATATAGGCATCATATCACAATTGCTTCGGTATAGTAAGAAGGATTTTAACCCGGCCTTTTAGTACAATACTTATGGTTAACAGCTTCAAAACTTTGAAATCCTAAAATATTGTTAGAATTTTATTAAAAATGCAAAATTTTGAATTTTGTTAAGATGGCTAAAATGCAACTTCCGTTAAGGGAAAGAAATTAATTCAACCGTTAAATAACTAATTTGGCAAAGTAAAAGATATCCCAATTTTTTTGGTACACAGTTATAACCTGTTTATAATTTTCACCCTAAAAATAGGGTGTTGCGTTTTCATTGACGGGGAGTATATGTTAACGGTCCACCGCGTGGAGCAGTGATCATGAGTGCCGATCGTAGGACAAAATTTGCAGTTTCTCACCGTCAAGTAGTGGCGTCTCAATATCAGTGAAAAATTCTCAAGAGGGACGTTGAACAACATACGATCAATCAATTTATATGTAAGTGGCCCTGAAGTCTGGTGACTTTTATAGTTGAATACTAATTAATTATTTGGAAATTTACATGAGAAAGAAAAGTGTATCCCCTAGTTGAATACTCCTATTTTTGTAAGATCTTGCACATTTTACAACAGTTGACAAGTCAATGTTAGAAAATTCCCCAAGACTTTAGTTATGTTAAATATTAAATAATTTAAGATCTGGGTTGCATCACTATATTTACAATAAACTAGATTAATTTTTTGCAATTTCTCTTAAGAGATTATAAACGCTCGTTTACTGAGAAAGTTTTGTTTGTTTTCAATTCCATTTCCTTAATATTATTTTGAATGATTTGAAGTGTCTCTGAATACCTTTTTATAAAGTATAATTAAGGTAATAAAGAGACTTTTACGTATCTGATTCCATTCATCCTCCATTTTTATATTTATTTCCCTTTCTGACTTCTCTGGTGAGATAATGTTCCGTATTTTGAAATTTGACAAAGTTCTTAAGTTTTTACTTATGCTGAATTAAAGAATCAAAATTACTGCTTTGGTATTTTAATAAATTATAATAAACGAACGTTATCTTTATCACTATATTATTTTTTTTTTCTGTGTGGGAATTTTTGTCTTGCATGATCGACGTAACGTCAAGTGACGCCTCGGTGTACGTTTCTGTTTGTTTAAGTCGACAGAACTACAAAGTTTGGATATGTTTTTGTGTTATTCTTCTAATTTCTTTTGAGAAAGGTTAAATGAACAGTTATTGTTGCTGATGTCGTAAGAAATTCTTTCTTTTGAATCAATCGAATCAGAAAATAATGAAGGAATTGATTTTATGCAAATTACAATATAATATTGCATAGACATCATAATAAACGGTAAATTTCATTTATTCAACAAACCCTTGAATTATTTGAAATGATATCATATTTAACAACTAAGACGTATCTGAGAATGTTTTGTTAGCCGCGTGATGCAGTGGTAAAAGCGTCTGCTCTAATGTTGAAAAATAAGGAGCTGATTTTGACATTGCTGGTTCGAATCCCACTGTGGGATGTGGATAACGATTCTTCTGATGAGACCGAATAAACCAAGGTTCAAGTCACTGTATATGCTATACAAAAAAACATGTCTCACGGCTCAATGACTGAGGGTACCGAGCATAGGACAAAATTTCCAGCTCTCCATCGGAAAGTGGTGGCGTCTCAATATAAGTGAAAAATTTTCGAGAGGGATACTAAACAATATACAATCAATTAAGGATTTTTTCCCGTTAGCTGCGTGGTGCAATGGAAAAAAAAACTTCTGCTCACGCGATGCCAATCTCAGTAATGGTGGTGTCAGAGTGATTTTGGAAAATCTCAGGTCAGACAGAAATCTAAGAATTGAGGCCGGGATTTGAGCTGACATTTTTAAATGTTAACGGTCCCCCACGTGGAGTAGTATTTTGAGATTCTGCTCTAGAGTCGCAATGTATAACTCACGCGTTGCGGGTAAGAATCCAACAGAGTGGGACGTGGAGATTGGTCGCATTTTTAAGGACAACGGATAAACCGAGGCTCTGTATTGCAGTAGGTGCTTGCACGAAAAAGATCCTTCACTACTGAAAGGCCCTGAGTGCCGAGCATTGGACAAAACTTGCAGTTTCTCGCCGTCAATACTAATTAAATATTCTAAAATTTACACGAGAAAGAAAAGTGTTTCCCATAGTTGAATACTCCGATTTTGTGAGATCTTGCACATTTGACCATAGTTGACCAGTCAGTGTTAGAAAATTCCCCATGACTTTATTTACGTTCGATATTACATTATTTTAGATCGGGTTTGCATTACTATATTTACAATAAACTAGATTTGGATAGGTACAAGTGTGTAATATGAGAAGCTGGGTATTCTGAATCTGAATCTTATAATTGGTTTATTAATTATCAGTGTGAGCAATCTCTGTAAGTATAAAGACATTTCTACTTGGAACATATATTAGGAGTATAAAATCTGCAGCTAGTATAAGTTCCTATCATTAACTCCAAAGACATATAAGAGTAATCAACTAATGTCCAACTGGAAGAAAAAAAGAGGAGTATTCAACTAATAGTCAATTGTAAGGATACATATATATATATATATATATATATATATATATATATATATATATATATATATATATATATATATATATATATATATATATATATATATATATATATATATATATAAATACAGGCGTGATTTCAAACGTAAAAATACTAATCCTTGTCTATCTCTTTCAAATTCCCAAAACTATTCATAATCATCGTATATAATAACAATAAGAGCTTCGATCACGGTCAAATAGTTTACAGTTACTTGCCGTTTGTATAAAAAGTCGCGTGGTCCTTTTTTTAACAAATGTACAATTTATATGCTATTGTAAAAAAGATCGTGATAACGATGGTTTTTTTAAAATTAAAATTACATACAAGTGTTTATGTATTTAAGTAAATTTAAACAACTTTAAAAAATATTAAATTAATGCTTATATATAAGTATTTCTTTCAAAACTATTTCTAACAACTGTGACCCTGAACGGCCGTAACAATACAACCCGAGAAGTTATAAAAACGAAAACAAATTAGAAAATCTTAAAACTTTAATATTTGTTCAAGCAAAGTTGTTACTTATCAGATATTTCTTTTTATCCTTAGTTATACATTACATGCAAAAAGTTTTTATAAATACCAGCTTATTTTCTCCTTTATATTCACCTTAATTTTTCGCCGGGTCTCAAAACAAGAATCATTCTTAATTTTTTACGAATAAAAACAAGATTTCATTCACATTTCAATTTTCATTAGTAATGAAAATATAAGCAATCTTGATTTATTTCTTTGGAAAACATTGAATGATAAAAAAAAATTATTTTAAATGACATGTTTGCAATACAGACAATTAATTAATTATAATCAAGCTGTAATTGTGTAACACCACATAATATGACGCACTGGTCGGGTATCTACATCGATAATTGAGTTTCCTTGATATTTGTAGTCTGTGTATACACATTAAACAGAATTTCAGACGTATACATATCATTGTAGACAAACTAACAATTTTGATAGTACCGTTATTAATTTGTAACGGGAATATTTGGGACTTTCGAGGGATCAATTTTAAAAAAATAATTATTATTATAAATCCTATAAATTGATGTTTAAAGTTAAATATGGAACATTTCAGACTCAGATTTAAAAGAACTACCTGTAAAACGTTAAGTTTTTACTGAGCCTGTTTAAATGTTGTAAACAAATATGAAATGAAATACATAAAATTATTATTTAAAAAGGAGAGAAAGAAAATCTTAGAAAGAAAAACACGTCCGTGGTTTTCACACAGCAGTTACGACTGTATTCTATAAACTCCCGTATCCAACACTATAAATAAATCAAATACATATTTAAAAAAATGAATTAAATTTTGGTCAAATTGTTAACCAACTATTTTATAAAAGTACTATATCAAATACTGAAATAAGAATTTTAAGAGACAACACCGCGTGCGTTTGATTTTCTCGGCAGGCGTGCTCCATGCCGTATGCGAAAATTAAAACTAATAAAAACGCCAATCTGTGATTTTTAGAATTATAAATGTATATCAAACTAAGAAATTATACATGTATAAACTTAAAAATACAAGTAAACATGTTTCATTTCATTTCCGTACCAAAAAAGTTAGAAGTCCCGAAACGTGTTAACCCAAGTCCCGAAACGTGTTGTCAGGTCCCGAAACGTCCAGAATTCGATCTACTTATAATTTCATTTCCCAAAAATAGAGTTACTGTTTAATTCTCGACAATTATTTTCTGCTTTAATGATATAATAATTTTATTTATTTAATGAATTATTTATTAATAAATCAATTTATTCATTCATGAAATACGCGATTAATTATTTTTTCCTTCTACGCTATTTCTATTTCTTAATATATTGATGAAAAAGAAAGGGATAAATCTTTTTTCGGTTGAACTAATCTTATTTTTTCTTAACAAAACGAAAAAGAGACTCGGAATAGCTCAGTAGTTTCTTTACATAGTAAAGATAAAAAGCGAGGGTTTCCGAATATACACGATAAACGCAAAACACGATACACGATAGAACCTGATAAACGATCTACACGATAAACGCAAAACACGATAAACGGAAAACACGATAGAAAACGGAAAACACGATACGATAGGATACACGCACGATACGATAGGATACACGCACGATAGAACACGATAGAATTGAAAAGAATAACGATGCGGGTACCGTATGTACTTTCTTTATCCAGTTATACTCTGATTCATGTAAAAAGTTATATAATAAGATTTGAAATAAGAAGAGGAATATTCGACATGAATCCATTGTCAACAATTGGAAGAGGAATATTCCTCCAGTCCAGTGTCAAATTTTGAAATGGGGAGAGGAACGTTCAGTGTATTAAGATTCATGGTTGTAGAGTTTTTGATAGAAAATTTGTAGAGGAACGTTCCTCAAATATACTGTTTATATACATGTAGTATGTATTATCAATTGAAATTGATTGATGAACGTTTGTGATATTGTGTGTTAAAACTTGTAAATACAGTGTCAAGTTGAAAGAAGAACGTTCCTTTAGTGTATATAGTATCAATATTTAAAATTGGATGAGGAACGTTTCTCAAATATGTTGTGTTTATAAGACTAGTAAATCCAGTGTCAATAGTTTGAAGAGGTACGTACCTTCAGTGTACATGGTGTATATAATATCAATACTTGAAATTGGAAGAGGACCGTTCCTCTAATGCCTAATATTTGAAAATTCATGAGATGCTAGGATAATAAGTTAATTTGAGAGAGGAAGGTTCCTCGAATGCCTAATATGTTCATTCATAAGGTATTTAAAAATACACACTGTATGAGCACATATGTAAGAGAGGAACAATACTCAAATGTCTGGTGATAATAAATGCATCTTAGTTTAAAGAGAGAAATGTTCCCAAATGTTTGGTCGTAACAAATGCATCAGAAGTTCAGAGAGAGGAACGTTCCTCAAATCTCTGGTCATAACAAAAAGCACCAGAAGTTCAGAGAGAGGAACGTTCCTCAAATGACTGGTCAATACAAATGCACAAGAAGTTCAGAGAGAGGAACGTTTCTCAAATATCTGGTCATAACAAATGCATCTGAAGTTCAGAGAGAGGAACGTTCCTCAAATGACTGGTCAATACAAATGCACAAGAAGTTCAGAGAGAGGAACGTTTCTCAAATATCTGGTCATAACAAATGCATCTGAAGTTCAGAGAGAGGAAGGTTCCTCAAATATCTGGTCATAACAAATGCATCTGAAGTTCAGAGAAAGGAACGTTCATCAAATATCTGGTCATAACAAATGCATCTGAAGTGTAGAAAGAGGAACGTTCCTCAAAGGTCTGGTAATAACAAATGTATCTGAAGTGCATAAAGATAAACATTCCTCAAATACTTAAAAAAGGAACTTGTGGAGACACATATAAGGATTTTAAGACCGAAATGACTTCAGATTGTAAATCGTTGGTGAAAAAAAGGGAAATTTGATTTTCCCTTTTATTCTGGATTGTGTTAAACAATAACCATGTAACTCGTAAACGAGGAATGTCACTAGGCCTAAATCTTAGACACAAAATCCGTTAATATCTGCAGAATATTCTATTATTTAAAAAATATTACGTCGATTTTATTTTGCGAATTCGGGTAAAATTGCTGTTGATCAACTTTTACGTTTCAAAATTTTGAGAATGACCACTGTTTTTTTTTTTTTACATTTTTTTATTGGTGATTTATTTTTAAGAAAGATATTTTTGCGAATGAAATGAACTTAAGAATTCTAAAAAAATATCCACAGCAAAAATTTCCAGATTTACGGTAGCTCTACAAAATCAAAGCTCATGGGCAAGGATAAAGTTTTTGCGGAAACACAGACAAACCGAGACACAGCTAGAAAGAAACCTATATACCCCCCGAAACTTCGTTAAGGGGAGCATAATAAAAGTCGTAATATAAAACAAATTACGAGTCTAAGATGTCTCCAAGTCCGATGATTTTTCAATCAATCGCAACTAAACAGTCGGAAAACAACCTAGAGGTTGTATTTTTACCGATTTCTGATGTAATACTGAGATGATACAATTATTTATTAACAAGAACCACATGTGGAAGCTAAACATAGTTTTCCTTAAAATCCAAGGGGGTGGGGGGGTACAAAAGAAAAGAGGAAAATGAGGGGTTAGATTCCTTTTGACAGCGGAAGGGTCTATCCCATACCCCTCCCCTGTAAAGATATGAAAGTCTTAATATGGGATCCAGGATGCTAGCCAGCCCTGCGGGCGATGTACTTTTTTTCAGAAATGCATATCATAGAAATATGTTTTTTTTCAATATCACCCAGGCTAGCTAAATAGATTTCCTGTCTTGTAACATAAATTCCTTTTGACAGTTGAAGGGTCCCTCCCATACCCCTTCCCTGTAAAAATATGAAAGTCTATATGAGGGATCCAATTTTGACCGAGATAGCTAAATAGGTGTCCTGTCTTGTAACATAGATTCCTTTTGAAAGTTGATATGTCTCCCCCATACCCCTCCCCTGTAAAAATTTGAAGGTCTGAATATGGGATCCAGCATCTTAGCCAGCTCGATCCCGGGTAATGTACTCTAATGTACAATACTTATAAGAGTATCAAATGATTTTATTTCAATTTTGAAAGGGGTAGCTAAATATTCAGTATTTTGGTCAGACTAGCTGCATTGGTTTTGGGTCCTCATTCTTCTTCTTTCAGTGATGTATTTGCCTTTCTTCTTAAGAGCCTGTCTACGAGAAAACCATGCAGATGTATAGAAAAATGCTCTGGTAGGCACTCTCAAGAACACACTTATTTTTATTATTAACTTAAGGGGATGAAGGACAGATACCTGTCATTTAATTTTTTTTCATATTTTGTAGATATCTTATTTAGTATGTCCTACATACTATAAAGCAGACAAATCAATAGGTTTCTAGACTTATTTCTGAGATATTGAGTGACAAATACCATACCCCTCAGTGTCTGAGCAGAGTTTTAATTCTCCGTGTTTCTGGGTCCATTACTCGGTCGATAATTGAAATATTTCACCAAAGATAAAAAATATACCAGCGGAAATGTGTCTTTTGAAAATAATTTAGAGTATGAATAGGGTTAAAATTCAAAAAAGCAAGATTCTTTTGTAACACTACATCTAGAGACGTAAATTTAGAATCTAGAAGTAATTTTACTTAAACCATAAAAAAATTAATTTGCAAAAAATCCTATCATTCAATATTTGAAAATTTACGTCGAAGTTCAAGGTCGTCATTGTATTGATTAACTGTATAAATATCGATTGGTAAAGCTAAGCTCAATATTGCACGGGGCAAAGTTAAACGAGTTATGATCATGAGAAAAACGTGTCATGTTTACATTTCTCGAGTACGGGAAAACCAAACTATGACGTCACACATTCCTGAAATAAGCGAAATAAGACAAACCCATAGAACTTTTCCGTCAACAACCATGTAAAAATATTTTTTTGCGTTCTGAAATTTACAAAATACCCTACCATGTACTTATTATGGCCCCTTTTTAATGATTTTATACTACCCGTTTCTACCGTGTATGATCTTACTGAACTAAGAGATCCACTAAGACGTCAAAGACGTACTGGACGCGCACAGTAGGGAAACTGCAGAGTGGATTAATCTATTCCGTAATTTGATAATATTTACAAGAAATTTTGATTGTTTTCAGATATTTTTATACTAGATGGTGAACACAAACAAACAGTCAAAAAATTATACAAGTACTGTGTTTCAATCTCGTTTTGTACATATTTTGTCAGAGATTATGACGTAAATCAACTGAGTCACGTGCCCATACATCCTTCATCCCCTTAAAGGACACCCATTGAGAGTCAGAAATATGTTGTTTATTTTTGCATCGCGATCGGTTGTTTCTATTTTTAGTAACAGTCAATAATTAAGGAATGTTTTTTAGTTTTGTGTGAGTAATTGGCGTGTGAATCACACAGACTTGTCACGTAGGCATATTTCGTGAAGCGCGCTAGTGCTTGTTAAATTTTCTCCAGAAGTTATTGGATGATATATAGGAAGAAAATGGGATCATACTGAACAGAATAGTTTGGATACACCTTATAGATTTTGAAAGCTTGAAACCTCACAATCAACCCAAATGATACTTAATATGTATCAGGTTTCACTTGCAGGAATACACAAAAATTCAGAGTAAATTTTAAGTGTTTATATCTTAGAAAAGATCAAAGTTCAAGGTCAACAGTGCTTTAGTTTTACCAAATATAACACTTTTATAATGACTAATTTCCTGTATACAGGTATAGCAAATAATCCAGAATATGATTTGGGGAAAATGTGATATTTTCTTTTAAATCTTACCTTCATTTAGAACCATGATGTATACTTAAGCAAGTAGATTTTTTTTCAAGCATACAAAATTTCAAGGTCATTTTAAATGATTAGACTGCTTTCAGGGACTGCTTTGTTCACTCATGTGTGACATTGGTTCTGAGTGACAGATAGCTCCGCCCCCTTGTGTATTCTGAATTGGCAGGCTCCATGTTGTTTTGTTTACTTACAGCAGAGAGGAGTTTAAACTGTTCAATAAGCAAGGATTTCTTATTATCTTTTAATAATTTCAGATGACATGTATTATAGTTAATTTATAGTTTTAGGGACTGCATATTAACACATATGTAATATAGAATATTTTTAAAAGTAAAGTTGTTAAATAAGGAAGTCATGAGGAGATTTTTATTTCTAAAATATATAAAACCACGGGGTCATGAGAAAAAAATATCTACATGTAGATTTTTTTTATTATTAAATCTAAAATTAAATACTCAACATTTTCATTTGGCACTATTTATATACAAGTAGTTATAAGATATTTTAATTGAAAAGGCTACATGTTTTACAAGCATCACGTTAAAAGAGTATTACATGTAACCCTAAAACAAAAATCTAACTATTCATTTTATGACATGAAATAAAATTTTGCCACCATTCGTCCTTAACATAAGCAATGTGAACAATTATACGGGAATTTACAGATTGATTAGTTTTTAATTTATAGATAAGTTATCTAAAGAGTAAATTAAAAAAAAATAAATAAATAATCAGTTAAAAATACTGGGAATTATGATTTATTTTTTTCTGTTTTGCTTTTGTTTACCTGGCCGATAATGTGTACTAAAAAAATGGTATAAACACCTGTGCAGTTTCAATCGCCGTTGGGCAGAAAACCAATCATGCATGTTATTTGGGTACACGTATCAGTGTAACACATCATTGAACATGCTGCTCAATTAACAATGGCCCTAATTCAATCTATGTAAAAAATGTTATGCAAAAAAAGATAAATAAAATGAGTATAAATTCTTTCAAGATTAAATAAAGTTAAACATAATCTTATGGTTCTATACTGGTCACTTATACAATTTACAAATAAAACAATTTTTAAATTAACATGTACATGTAAGTAAAGAATAATCAATACTTAAAAAACATTACTTCTCAAAATTAGCAACGAATTTTTCAAAAGCCCTAATACTTTTTAGAAAAAAATGCCTTAAGAGTATCCCGATAGTATGGAAATCGGCCTGATCTATAATGATAAGATCTATTTAAAACTTAATCTGGTGAAATATATTTAATTCAATTTTAATTTTCCGTACAAAAAGTAAAAAATAGGATCCAGTATCAATCACATAAAACCCAAGTTAATTGTGATTAAGAGGCCATGCCAATAAGCATTGAGCTTCACCCTATATAATCATGGAAAGTGGAAAAATTTATTTCTTGCTCAAATTTTGTGAACATGATGTATATGATTAGTCTTTTAAAAAAAATTATCTATCCGGGCATATGACCTCTTGTTTCCATGGCAACCAGAGTATTTTGTTATACTTATCAGAGAAATATGTGAACTGGCCTATCCTGTTATAATTCATATATTTGACCTCAAAACTCTAGGTATAATTTAATAATGTGGGTCATAAAGTGCTTTGAACTATATTTCTCTATTTTATAAGTAAAATTTAATTTGTGCTTAATTTTATTAAGATTTTACCGGTAGAATTATATCCCATAAAGAGCTATGTGGTTTGCAAATGCTGTGCAGCTTTAAAAATTTCTATATATATCTGTAGAAGGAGAATGTTCTGTTCAATATATTAAATAAATAAAATTGGGTAGACACTTAAAACCTTAAGTAAAATAGCAGATTGAATTGAAAACTCTGTTGAAAAACGATTGGATTGCCTCCCTTGCACGAGCTCTCTAGTAAAGAAGACCGGAAAGAATGGAACAGACAACAATTGAGGAAATGCGGGAGAAAAGGGAAAACTTCAAACTTGGAGTACTTGGACAAAAATATATAATGGTATGTTAAATATATATTTTTCATGTAAATTTTTGGGTAAACTTTGATAACTTTATATATTTAAAGCAAGAGTACAGATTAGGAAGGTACTTCAAGATTAATTTTTCTATCGTATGATGTGATATTGAGTGATGCAACGAAGTTACTGCCTTACAGGTATTAAATTAAAAGCAACCTGTTATATTACAACAAATGTTTTATTCTGCAGTTGTTTAATTACTCCCAATACAATTAAAAATATAGATATATGCTAATAATGAAATTTAAAATAATTTTATGCCTATGCTATTTGTTTATAAAACTGTAAAAGAGGTCATGAGGTCACACTGCAGGAAAGACTAAAGTCCCTAATATATACACACATAAATCATTTTAACCCACCTTCTCCCCCATTTATAAATTCAATGTGGAAAAATAGCATCAAAGTTATATATTTACCTTTATATTTTAGATGAAATATATTACCTAATGACACAAAGAAAAGTTATTATACACCCCCCCCCCCCAAATAAAAAAAAAACCAAATTGGAATCTGTAAATTCTATATGAAAGGAAGCAAGACTGATAATGTTTAAGTAGTTCATAGATCAATTTGTCTGCTAATGAATGTTAATGTACATAAAAGTTTAATTAAAATTAATGAATTAAAAAAAAAACTGGGATTACATTGTACAATTGCAAAATTTATAAAATTTTAAGATAAAGTAGTCAATAAATTATCTTACCACCCCACTCCCTATCTTCAGGAAAACAGACCTCATTAATTCATATTATTAATTTTGCTTAAAAGAGTCAAAATATACATATGTAATTATGAAGAAGGAATTGAGTAATGTTTGTCTTTGAGAATTGAACCACCCCACTTCAACTATAAAATCCAGAACTCCTATATATTATGAAGCTTGTTCATCTGCATTGTCCTACTGTCTAACTGATTCATGCTAATTATTTACATTAACTAGCATAGTGGGAATTGCATAGATATATAATGGTTATGCAGCCTTCACAGAAGATAGGATGTACATGTAGGATTAATACATAAATTTGTTTGTTTTTTTTTTCTTCTTTACAGGAAAAGGTAGTTGAAGATAACATCCTGTTGCTCTAAAGAAGTCACTGGAGGAAATCCACATGTGTCTTGTTTCGAACAATAATTTAAGTTTTAAATATAATTGTTTTACCATGTTCCATATCAATTGCCACATAGCTGTCTAAAAAACATCTATCCCCATAAGTGAATGTGAAGGAATTGAATGGAAGACTATTTGTGTTATGTATTTTTAGCTCACCTGAGCCGAAGGCTCAAGTGAGCTTTTCTGATCACATTTTGTCCGGCGTCCATCTGTCCGTCTGTCTGTCTAGCTGTCCGTCTGTCTGTCTAGCTGTCTGTCTGTAAACTTTTCACATTTTCGACTTCTTCTCAAGAACCACTGGGCCAATTTCAACCAAACTTGCCACAAAGTATCCTTGTGTAAAGGGGATTCAAGTTTGTTCAAATAAGGTCACACCCTTATTCAAGGGGAGATAATTCGGAATTAATGAAAATTTAGTGGTATATTTCAAAAATCTTCTTCTCAAGAACCACTGTGCCAGGAAAGATGAAACTTATGGGGAAACATCCTCAGGTAGTGTAGATTCAAGTTTGTTCAAATCATGATCCCCAGTGGTAAGGCGGGGCCAAAATGGCCGACCAAAGTTTGACATAGAAATATACAGGAAAATTCTTTAAAAATCTTCTTCTCAAGAATGACAAAGCCATTATTCATCATATTTATATGGGAGCATGTTCATGTAGTGTAGATTCAAGTTTGTTCAAATCATGACCCCCGGGGGTAGGGAGGGGCCAAAATGGCCGACCAAAATTTACATAGAAATATTCAGGAAAATTCTTTAAAAATCTTCTTCTCAAGAATGACAAAGCCATAATTCATCATATTTATATGGAAGCGTGATCAGGTAGTGTAGATTCAAGTTTATTCAAATCATGACCCCCGGGGGTAGGGCGGTGCCAAAATGGCCGACCAAAATTTACATAGGAATATATCGGAAAATTCTTTACAAATCTTCTTCTCAATCATTTTCTAAGAAATAACAAATCCATGATTGGTCATGGGACTATTTTTGGATTTAAATTTTACAATAAAAAGCCATTTTATTCTAGTTCTACCCTTGGTGCTCATGTGAGCGATGTGGCCCATGGGCCTCTTGTTTTTAATATGATATAGTGAGTTAATTCATGTAAATGCCCAAAATCATGGGTAAAACTTAAACTTGCCTGGACTCTTTGTATAGATTTTTTAGCATTTTTTTAGGATCTTGTCTGTATAAACTAAATTTTAAATGAATAAATATTCCGAGAACAGAATATCATGCTTTTTTTTAAATATTAAAAGAAATCTTGTATTTTTGAGCTATTAGGAAGTGGGACTTTTAAGAATAAGTAGCCACTAAAATTTTATTTTTGATTTGTAGGATATTCCAAGTAAAAATGGGGGATTTGGGAGAACATTCTGATTTTATTTATTACCAGGTATTGTCTTAAGCATGTTAAGGAGTATTTGTCAAGAGTTGAAGCCTTATTCATACACTTAAATCTCCTTCCTAAAAAGAAAATGAAGATTGTGCAAAGAGGACAAATTATATTTTTTAATTTACTTTATTTAAAAAAAAAACAACAAAAAAGCTAGAAATATGTTCATAGGGCATGATTACCCTGTCGAGGTTATATTAGTAATGCAACATGAAAATTTAATTAGTGTGTGAAATTTGATCAGAATATCTTGAATTGTGATGTAGTTGAATCGTTTACATCAGTATATATCAGCACAATGAAGTTTGACACTAATTTCAGAAAAATGAGGTCAAAGGAAAAGCAAAGGACAAAAAATGTTGATGCAGTTGAAAAGCTCTCATCAGTTTGTATCAGCATATGAAGTTGCAGAAAATATTATGAATGGTTTCTTTTAAACACATTGAAACACAATTTGATGGAAGTGAGGTCAAGGTCAATTGAAAGGACAAGGTCAAATATGTTGATGCAGTTGAATTGCTTACATGATAAATCTGTATGTATCAGCATAGGAAGTTTGGTAAAAATATCTTGGATGGTTTCTTTGAAACTGAGCATTGAACTGAGCTAAATTCAAAGTGTGACGGAAGGAAGGACAAAAGACAAACATGTCAAACGCTATATTCCAGCCCCTGCTACAGTCATGGCAGGACATAAATTAAAAACAAAGGGGGGGGGGGTTGTAGCCTGAACTCTTAGGGTTTTAACACAATGTGGTCAAATTAATTTTTGTTAAATAAAGTTTACTCTAGTCTGACATGAATGACATAAGCAAAGCTGGGGGGGGGGATAAAATAGATTTTTCATTTCATTTTACTGTAAGTGCTTTCAATACATGTAGTAGTATATTAAAGCAGAAACTTTTAAAGGGGAATTAGTCATAACTGTTCTTAATGGGCTTTTCTGTTGTTTTTTTTATTTCAAACTTTGCTGTTCTTTAAAATTCATCATCTTAAACATTATATAGTATACTGCATACTGCAGAGCAGAAAAATCTAAGGGAACATCAAGGGAATTTTAATCATGTTGAAGCATCAATATTTAGTGTTGACAAAAGGTTGATCATGATGAATTACTTTGCACATGTTTCAAATACTTAGTACATGTATTTCAACAACAGGCCGTAACACTTATAATTATTAACCTGGACCTCAATTAAGTGACTGGTCAACTATAGAAAATGAATTTCTCTTCTTGAATTGTCAAACAAATCACAAACACTGTGTATCAATTTTTGAAATATTCAAAGCAGGATTCAAAATATCAAGAACCATGTAGATTTAGTTCAGAAATTATTAGACATAGAATATATAATAAAGAATAGTTTGACCTTGAGTCTCAAGTGAGCTTTTTTGATCACATTTTGTCCGGTGTTTGTCTGTCCGTCTGTCAAGCTGTCAGTCTGTCCATCTGTCTAAACTTTTCACATTTTCCACTTCTTCTCAAGAACTGCTGGGCCAATTTCAACCAAACTTGGCACAAAGTATCCTTGGGTGAAGGGGATTCAAGTTTCTTCAAATGAAGGGCCACGTCCTTTTCCAAGGGGAGATAATTTTGAATTAGAGAAAAATTAATGGCATTTTAAAAAAATCTTCTTTTCAATAACCACAGGGCCAGGAAAGATGAAACTCATGTGGTATCATCCTCAGGTAGTGTAGATTCAAGTTTGTTCAAATCACGACCCCAGGGTAGGGTGGGGCCAAAATGACCGACCCAAGTTTTACATAGATATATATAGGAAAATTCTTGAAAAATCATCTTCTCAATAATTGTAAAGCCATGATTGGTTATTGGACTTCTTTTGGATTAAAACTTTTCAATAATATACCAATTTTCCTAGCCACAGTGCTCAGGTGAGCGGTGTAGCCCATGGGCCTCTTGTTTTGATTAACCAAGTACTAGTTTTGTTCTTGAACTGTCTAACAGGACCATGCAGCTTGAAAATTATGATGCAAAAAATAAAGAGCAGTATCTGATACACTGTAAATGCCTCAAATGGCCCCTTAAAATGAATATCTTTATTTTACTTTATTTGTAGCTTTAATTTGTTTAGCTATACATGCAACCTTTATTGGTCATTTTCAAATTGATCAAAATGCACCTAATACAGAAATATGACATCAAAAAGTTCACATTTTCCCGCCATTTTAGCATATTTTGTATAAAACTGCTTATTTTCAAGCATTTTTTCTTCCAGAAAGTATAGAGAACAGACTAGAACAAGCTTTATATTTTTACCCAAGATGTATCCATCCAATACTAATAAGTAACAGAAAAATTATGTATGTTCTATACTGCACTCTGTTTCCCATACGACAAAACATCAAATAGGCGTATTTTTTGCCTTTTTTGGTTAGACAGCAAAAAAAACATTATTTCTCATGTCATTTTCAGCCAGTGAGTGCATATAAATATGAAAAATATTTGGAAATATTTCAAGTATATCCTCTTCTTCAAATTCAATATCAATCAAACATATCTCAATATCATTCTAAAATGTTGATTTTCAGGGGGCCAAAATTGGCTCTTATCATATATAGTCCTTTATAATTTGACATTGAAGTCAAAGGTCAAGGTGAAAAGAAAGAAATATTTCTAATATATCCTTCTCTTCAAATTAAATATCAATTCAACATATCTTAATATCATTCTAAAATGTTTATTTTTAGGGGGGCAAAATTGGCTCTTATCATGTATAGTCCTTTATAATTTGACATTAAAGTCAGAGGTCAAGGTGAAAAGAAGGTCATGGTATTTTATGACTCATTTTCATTCCAGATGCACCAATCTGTTACATTTGACATTGTTTCTTATAGGATAAATTACTTATAATACCATGAACTATTTGCAGGAAATCATCTATAAATGCCTAAATTTGCATATCTTTGAATCTCCATAGCAACATTGTTTTTGATTGTCTACCCAATTTTATTTTTTTAATTCTTTGATTAACCCAACCCTAACAAAAACACACTAAAGAGTTTATAAGTAGTTGCACAACATTTTTTTAAAAGCCTTTCAAAAAGTGGTTCAAATTCAACTATTTTTTTGTTCAAATCATATCTCTTCTTCCCATCACCATAGCAACCTACTGAAAAAATGTAATCATACTTAGTTGGTCACCTAAGAACTTAGAATTAAGTCCTCTTAAAGAAATGAGTAACTACAAACAATCTTTTGACAACATTTATGTGCATATATACTCTTTTTATGGCAATATTTGCCTGTTTTGAAAGTAAAAAATCTATTTTCATTGGTAACTAAGGAAATGTTTTTCCTTGGATCCGACAGTGTCGTTATGGTTAAAATCAGTATTTTTGTATTTATTGTTTAATTGTGATGGAAATAATCCATAAACACTGATTTCAAGAAAATTAAAATTTTTGACTTTCCATTCAAAGCTCAATGCTTACTGGCATGGCCTCTTAAATATTCATGTTCAGTGTAATTCATTTCTGTAGGTGTGTAAGCTTTCATTCTTCCTTCAATAAATATTATTTCACATTGTTTCAAATCTATACGGGTATTGCTCATGTAAATAACCTTCGCATTGAAAGGATTCCTGGCATTCTGCTCAGAAAAAAATTCAGCTGCCTTTTATAGTTCCATTGTTTATTGGCAATCTCATTTCTGAGCTCAGCCCCGCCAATTAAATTAATAAACCCCGCCCACTGGGACCGCTTTCTGGGTCTGCTGGGACTGCTTTCTGGGACCGCTGGGACTGCTGGGACTGCTGTGGGACTACTCTGGGACCGCTGTGGGACTGCTCTGGGACTGCTGCGGGACTGCTTTAGCAGTCCCAGAAAGCAGTCCCCAGGACTGCTCTGGGACTGCTTTGTGTCAGGTTGGGTCTGGTCGGTACTGTATTTGAGAGTCCAGAGACAGATTTTTTATATAATGTAGACAGACATGTTGTCTAATAATAGGTATGAGATTGAGTTGATTCTTAGCGTCACTTTCTGAGTTATAAGTTTTTGAAAAGTGAATATTTTCACCAGTTTTCAACAATCTGGAAATATGCAAGATTTGTGACCTCATTGCACTTAAACGAGGGCACAGTTTGTGATTATGAAAAAAAATTCCGAAACAAGTGAATCTTGTTACTTTCAACCATATATGTATATTTTATATCATAATCAAGTAAAATGCTGAATTTTTAAATATAAAATCCTACGAAATTCCTGTTTTCACCCTGCATAAGGACCAAGAATTCTATTTTTAGTAACAGTGTCGATTTAACCCCTTAAGTGAGACCACACTGAAAAAAATTTGTGGCAAAACATTTCATATTATAGAAGAAATTTACACACAAAACATGAAGATGATCAGAGAACCTTGCTCCCATAACCTCTTGCATGGTTTTCTCCTAGACATGCTCTTAAACACGGTTTATAATGCGTTATTAATGTTTTTCGAAAAGAAAATTATTAGGACAATATGGTGATTTAAATAGGGAACCGGGAAACAGCCTGCAATTCGCCCTTCCAATTGTCAATTGCGAATAGCTAAGGAATAACATTCCAACTTCTGATCGCATGAAAATTACTAAATAACTCAATTTTAACACTGCCACGTGACCCCATTTTTTCAATAATTTTTATAAATATGAAAATTTCTATATATGTTAAAATATGTGTACCAAATTTTGATATAATTTGATGTTGAATAAAAATGTTTGGGCAAAAGTCTACGAACTTTTTGAATGAATCTCGTATATATCTTTGTTTTAGGAAAATAATTAAAAGCCACGATTGCATTTATATTATAATATTTACATTTGCAATGTCTTTGTCCAGTCCAAAGGAAAATTTGTAATATTACGAAAAAACATAAGATTACGAGAAAGCGTAATGGTACAAGTTATCGTAATATAAAACTTATATTACAATTTTTCATAATGAATTTAAATAACTTATATGCGTACTCTAGCAGATTGTAAGAGACTATATACGAGTTTTCGTAATCCAAGACAATTCAAGCATTGGAAGAAAATGAGTGGATGGTAGCAAAGCATGACGTTTACTACGAGATATCACGGGCGATAACTTGTATGACTCTTACTGAGATTTGAATTCTGTGTATTTCAATAAGAATTGCACGAAGGGTTGAATTATGAAAGGTGGGTGTGATTTTTAGGGAAGACTTCGCAAGAAAAGTAGGGAATTCGGGTGATATAGCCCAATGCGACATGCTTTGGCGAATATTGAGATTTAGTGGAAAATTTGTCTTATCCTTTGGTAATATCCTACAAAAGAATAATAAATGAAATCGTCCACTCAACCATCGCTGACGGTACTTTCTTCTTGAATTTTCATGCTTTTTGATAGGCATAACTGACCAACTTACCGCGTGCTTTCAGTAGCCGAGGAATCTGATATATTTTTGAAGTCATACTTTGCTACCCACCACTCAATTTCTTGCAATGTTTGAATTTGTCTTGGATTACGAAAACTCGTAATATAGTCTCTAACAATCTGCTATATTAAGCGTATTTGGAATTAACCACATCACGAAAAATTGTAATATAAGTTTTATATTACGATAACTTGTAATATTTTGCTTTTTTGTAATATTACGAATTTTCCTATTTGACTGGACTGTTGTCCGATAAAAAAAATTACAAATTGCAAATGTACTTTATTTCCCCATTGATGTATTGGCGCGGTTCCAAAAAACACGTGAAGGGCGGAACAAATAGCTAGACAGAAGCAGGACTTTGAGCATTAGGATTGGGGGAATCAAAACATTTAAATATATGGAATAACTGTAAGATTTCTCAATTTAATAACGAAGATCAATCGATTGGCTAGTGTGATAATTTTATGCATACACGCCTTCGGCACTAATGCAAATTATCATACAACCCATTCGATTGATCACATCATGAAATCGAAAAATAAGACAGTTATTCCTTAATTGAACTCATTGCCCTTAAGATTGTTGTACATTTATGAACACTGTAATTAATCAATTTAAACACATTTTCGTCAAAAAAAAAAACGCAAACAAATGTAATATACATTAAAGTCATCATTTCGTAAATTCTATGGTCGATACAATGACCTTGTCAGGAAATACAATTTATCATTGAATGAAATGCTGACTGACGTTTTTCATACCAATTGTTAGTCCATTATTTGTACACTGAATTGACTACGGATTTTTTCCGTTATTTCCTGATTATGACAATGAGCACACGGCGGGTGTGACCGGTCAGCAGGGGATGCTCACTCCTCCATGGCACCTGATCCCATCTCTGATGTTTCGGAGGTCCGTGTTTGCTCTGCTCTTGTTTTGTATATTTGTTTGATGGACGTTGAGATTGAATACTATTCGTTATTTCCATATCCTTACATTACACTTTAATTTCATTTAGTTGTTTCACATTTTTTTTAACTCATATTAGTCATTAAATAACCAATTCAAATAATAAAATACTAACACAATTTGACATCCTGACAAGTCGATAGCCGTATCAAAAATGAAATTGAATTCCAAATCGTTTCTTACACGATTCTTGCACGGAATTCGCACGTTTCCCACTTGGATCTTACACAATTGTCACACGTTTTCTTACATGTTACTTGTGCACGCTCGCTACTAGGTTCGCACAAAACGCTTTGGAGCTTACACGAAACGCTGCAGTGTTTACACGAAACGCTACACAGTATGCACGAAACGAAAAGCGCACGAAAGTTCATGCTTTTTTGGGGGTAGAAGAACGTTTCAGGGTCTGTGCATGGTTTTATTGTCACGGTGTGATTTTTTGATAAAAACAAATAAATGGCATTTTAGCTGACCTTGAAATTTACATTTAATTGAATATATTTACTTTAAAAACTATGTTTGACGCATATTTTCCCCGGTAATAATTTGGTGGAAAAAAATATGTGTCAAATTTTCCAACAATAATAAAACATAAAAATGCAAACGATGAAAGAACACTTCATTATCCGACATAACTACACGGCTGCTTAAAGCCCGAGATAATAAGCACCACCCTCAGATTTACCTGGTCTGTATCCCCCTGTCAATCAAATAAATCAAGGGCCATCATTGGGTACTTGAAATTGATTGACATTTGGCTACTAGTCCCTGTGTATATCTCTTTCACCTTGTTTGACACGCGTGGCCACCATCAAATTAACATTCGGTCGTCTGATGTTAAACGCTCAATCGCTATAGTAATAAGGAAGCCATTTCGATACAAACAATTTTAACTTGATTATAATTGAGTATAATTATCTTTATTACAAACATTTCATTATAAAATGAAAATGATCTCTTAATTGTGTTTCAATACAGCAAATCAAGATTGTGTATATTTTTTCTATAATGAAAAGTGTATAGGCGACTGTTTTCAGTCGTCAAGAATCTAAAAGTGTATAGGCGACTGTTTTCAGTCGTCAAAAGATTTTTGTTTTGAGACGCGGCGAAAACATTACGGAGCATTACGGGACATTTTTTTTTTGCATGTATTTGATCATGTTGATTGTAATATTGTAAACAAAATGTCTGATTAGTAACAATTTTGCCTGGAAAAGTACTAAATATATTACGAATTTCTTTCTTTTCTCTTCCTTTTTTATAACAGAGCATTAATCTTGCAATGCTACGTGGGTTGTAACGTTACCTCCGTTCAAGGTCACAGGTGTTAAAAATATAATTTCGAAAGAAATACGCAAGTTAGCAATATCTGAATTTACTATAAATACATATTTGTATGTAATTCTAATTTTACGAAACCATCATTATCACGAATTTTTCACAATAAGATACAGAAAGTACATCTGCTAAAAATAGGACCACGCGACTTTTTATACAAACGGGAAGTAACTGTTACTATTTGATGTGATCGAAGCTCAAATTGCTAACTATGAAAAGTTTTTAAGATTTTGAAAGGGACAGGCAAGGATGAGCATTTTATTTATGAATTTTTACCTGTGTTTCATTTTTTTTAAACGAACTCAAACCATTGCTACTGTGACATACAATGTACTAATGTACATACCGTAGATTTTTTAACAAAAGTCGACCGGTGAGATTTCTGCTTGTATAATATCAGAGATGAGTCTGAAATTATGGAATTTATAATTATCATCAATTAATACTTATTATATTTTTTTTTTATATTTTACGGTGTCTAGATTTATTAATTTAATTAATAATGAACATAGGGCCAACAAGCTGTACAGGTAATACTCATGGACTTCCTGTGTATACTGTTTGTGTATAGGGATTAGCGCTTCCCACATTCTGCACGACCGTCAGTGCCTTGGGGTGCCATGCATGTAAAATTTAGTTCCTCCCCTTACCTGAGAAAACCGTACGGTTAAAAATCTCGGCCTTTAAACCCCAGGTAGGTATATCATAATTAGCCGCTGGCCAATTACGGGTCCCAGCTGTGATTTTTAAGTCCCGTTTGGTCAATTGGTCAGCTGAAAATGTATTCAGTGATTCATGTTGAAGTTTGCAGGTGTTTTATTTATGTACACACTAATTGATTTAAACTCAAATAAAAAAAAAACCAAATCCATTTTCTTTGTTGGTATTATTCTTACACGAAAATGGCGTCAGCGCCCCAGAAAAGAAAACTGGTATGTGAAATGTCGCCTTCTCCTAAAAGGAAAAGAATTGATTTGGGGATTTGAAAAAGAAATTGAATTAATAAAAAAATCAGAGTCGTTTCCAAAACCAACACAAGAACAGCTTGCGAAAGAATTCGGAGTTGGACGTACCACCGTATCGGACATTTTGATACGTGAGACTTTTTTTAATGGAACAATATGAAGGAAACATTTCATTTAAGAGAAAACGATTTACATCTGGGTCAAAGTTTTTTGAATTAAATGAATTGGTGTTAAAATGGTTTGGACAAGCTAGGGCAAAAAATATACCCTTAAGTGGCCCCTTAATCCAGGCAAAGACTATTGAACTCGCCACCAAGCTTGGGCTGGATGAATTCAAAGCATCTAGAGATGCGGTTTGCTCGAGAGTCGGAAAAATAAATACCCTATAGTTTTTTTTTTAAAATCTTCGGTGAAAGTGCAAGCGGCAATATTGAGTGTGTTAACGAATATCAGTCTAGAATTCCGGATCTCGTGTGTGGTTATTCAGTGATTTTAAAAGCGCGTCGTATGTTGGCCTATATTTTCGCCAAAAACGATCAGGATACTTAAATGGACCTTTTTATACATTCCCTGAAACGTTCTACTTTCCCACTTGAAGGCTGAATGAAAGTTGAACGAACGCAGAGAGAACAGTGTGTGAACTTTGTGTGAAAGCTAACTGGAACTTGGCAACGTGAACATTGAATAAGCAAAGAACGCGAACGGAGCGCAAACGTGAACGAACGGTGTACGCAAGTGCAAGTGAATTAAGGCTACATATAAGTTTTTCTATGCAAATGAGCGAACAAAAAATCATAAATTGAATACTTTATGAACGGAGAAAATTCAAATTGATTTTCTTCTACATACCTCGTAGTCAAGGTATATAAATGCAAGTGCACATTTTTATGACGTCACTGTTCTTTCCATTCAAGGTAATAAAACACTTTAAAAAACAATGCTAGGGCATATCCTATTTAATTTTAAATTTTAAATGAATAATGTATAATAACCCGTCCCCTTGCGCCAAAAACAGGATACATAAGGCGTGTACAGCAACTGACAAATATCACACTACATATGAATTCGTAGTGAATGGGGTTAAAAACTAAACATGAAACGACGGAAATTTAACCAGATGGTTCAGACATCGGGATCGAGATGCCTCTCATACCTCGATACGTATACACATACGGATACTTATATACGGAAACTTCATATAGAACAATCTCAAATGATATATATTAACCTTTTATTAATAATCGTATTCAAAATGCCAGGTACTCCGCCCATACATGTAATTCCCAGTTGAAATGCGTATCTATATACTGTTCACGCACTTCCTTCATAAATAAATTCTAAAAAGATTGAATCCTTATTTGTTGATTTTACTTTAATGCTTTGTATTTATAACGACTTCATTAGTAAAATTTTGTGAAAAATATACGAGGGGTTATCAAAAAGTTCGTGGACTGGCGCCATAAAATTAAAACTGCTTTAGATACATCGATGAATTTTAAAATATCTGGTGAGCATAATCTTTTCTATCTATAGGATAAACCGCAGATCATTAATGTTATTTTTAAATAAATTAGCAATGTTCTTGAAAGCTATGTTATGTCCAGGCGGCACAACCTCGAATACGGCGTTTTTTCAACTTTAGAGTACCAAGTTGAACGAAAAAACTCTTTAGATATGAACATTTGACATCAAAAAATCTGATTAATTCATGTATATGTTGAGACACTATTGTTTCATAAAATATGAAATTTTCACCTCATTCCGAAAGTTCTATGAGAATTTATCGTAAATTTAACATAGAGTGTCCTAACAAATAAGTCCTTGAAAATGACGTCAAAAGGGGGGAAGGGTTTCATTTTCCAACATTCTATAAAGTTTTGGCCCTGAAAAAAGTAGTATAGACCTAGGAAATGTTTTAACTGGCTATGGAGAAATTAAATGCTTCCAGAGTACTTGTTATTTTAATGCAAAAGAGGTTCGGAGAGAAAATGGACGCACAGTTAATGCCGAATTGTAGTCAAGGTGTGAAAAATCATTCATGTCAAAAATGACGTTGATCATATGTTGTAGATATTAAACTCCCAAAAGCAACATATGCTGAGGATCTCTCCCAATGTATCAATCCAATTGGATATTATATGCATTTAAGGTAGAACCCATGTCGGAGAAGTCTTTCTCACAAGATTTTCAAACTTTTCATAATGATAAATTAGCACTTGCTTATCAGCTTATCAATCAGTTAAAAGCACATGACATGTTTCCTTGTTATTAAATGTAGTGCAGCCAATTAAACATGGAATGATAAATACATACTACGACCTCACAATTTCAGTCATTTAGGGGTACTTGTCTGGCAAAGAAGACAACAAAATCCCAGAATTGCTTCTTTAAACATCATTGTTTTTGTTGTTTATTAATTGAACAGTATTAAACAATATTTCCCGAGAATAAATTCTTTTTTATTCAATTGACATAAAAGATAAGTCCACATTTTCAAAACTATAGGCAAATGAACTCTATTTATTTTCAGTCAATTTTCCAACCTACATTTGTAAATATATATCAGAAGTCTTCGTCACAATGTTTTCAATCTTTAATATAATAAAGAATATACCCAAATGATTACAAAAATTGATTAAAATATATATACCTTTCCCCTCTAACGAATGAGAGATAGGTTATTTACCGATACTAATATTCTTGACATTTCTGCACTTACATAGATTTTATTATTAAATGACTGTTCGGGGTTACTTTCAGCTTAAAAATGTTTATAAAAAATTGTACTTTTAATTTAAATGATCACATTTAATAGAGAAATTGTAATAAAACTCCAAGAATATGAATAAGTAACAAATAATTATGAAAAGGAATGCACATCATTTCATGATAGATATCACAAAATGTACACACAAACTACAACACGTACATCTTTGACTTAGACACATTTCATCAAGATATTACACTTTTTACCGGTAGTTGGCATCTGACGATTTTTAAAAAGACTTTTGCATTCCTTTAAAATAGTTACATGCCATTTACATTATTACAGTTTGTTGTATATATGGCAATTTCATCACACAATATAGTCCTGGATTTGTCAGCCTAATTAAGGTCAAGATCTATTAAATGAAAGGTGCCTTCAGGTTTCTCTAATTCAAGAAATATATTGCCATTAAGCATTATACTAAAAAATACATATAAATTGAATATTATTAATATTATTTCGGCATGATTTTAAATTAAATTCTGTGAATTTCAAAGTGCAGTTTTTTCTACCATTTCTATATTGAAGCCGAAAAGTACGGGAAATGACATTGAATTAATAATAACGTCATAATGGATCTAGCACAGGCTTAAAACATTCACTAGTTATGATGTCATGCGACGTAGGTTCTACGTTAAAGCCGATGTTCCTGACGTTGTAAAGCCATAAAAACAAGACGGGTTTAAATCTTTACTCAAATCTAGGGATTCTCATCAAATAAAGTGTATGAGGTAGAAGAAGCGGACATTGAAAAACAATGACGTTGTGGGACGTCATGAAACTAAACAGCGACAACGCCGGAAAATCATATAATGTCTTTGTAATTTTATCATATTTTAGCAAAAAATGAACGAATCAAGCTAAAATTTTCAATTTTTTTTTTATTTTTTGTTGCTTTATATCCATGTAATTTTTAAAAGCACGGACTAAATAGTACTAATTTTATAGCCTCAGTCCACGAACTTTTTAATAACCCCTCGTAGTCTTTTAAATCACCTTTCATGTGTTTATACTCATTTCATCATTTTGTTTTACAAAGTCATTGTTTATATGTCGTGTACGTATATCTTACATAAAAAATGTCCGAAAGGACGTAAAAGATTATCCTTGAATTAACTGCATCTTAAGTATTGCACAAAATTGACCTATAAACTGCATAAGTATCCGACAAAACTAAACTTATTTTAGATTGCAATTTATATAAGGGCATTAATTTTTTTTTTTCTATTAACAGGACGAATAAAAGTTTTAATGTTTGCTAAAATTAACAATTTAATTATTAAAATATTATTGTGAATTATCTATTTACGTCAGCAATTGTAAACATAAATTTACCTACCACTCATTGTTACCTGTACAGGGAACAGCTATGCACTCAACAACACATCGTGTGACACACAGAGATCAAAATGTCGCATGATATAAATTTAAGTACCTTACGTGTTCCAAAGTGCAAAAGATAAAAAGGGCTTTTGCGTAATCTCAATAAATATATTTATATAGAAGAAGTCTAGGGTAAAATTTATCTCTAGAATTTTGCTCGAGGTACAAATCACATTTTCTCATTTTATGATAAAATAATAATATTAATAATCATCATTATCATACGAATAAACAATCTTTTAAGGAACACTATCAATGGGAAACTCTTCAACAAAAACCAGGTTTGGTAAGAAAAACCTTTATTATGATATTGCTTTTTAATCTTCTACTCAAGGATTATTATACGAAGATGTATGTATTCCAATACTTTGTGTTAAAGTTGGTTGAATTGTTACACTTGTAAGTATTTCTATTGGACGTTTTCGAGAAGCACAGATTTTTACAGTTAATACAGAATTGATAATAGATAAACAAGTACATGCTGACAAAACGTCAGAGATATTCAAGCTGTTTCAGTATAAAGTCAGCTTGGAAGTGGCATTAATTAATATCCTAAAATGGTATTAGATGAGGGATATCTTCTGTTGAATGAAACACATGTACATGAAACAAAATTCATATAATGAATTCAATCAGAGTAAAGATAGCTAAAAAGTCTGCTATGCAAGCAATAGCTTATGTTACCCCAAACTAGACAAAATGTTCATTTTTTCTTATCAATAAAACAATACCCATTAACAAAGATTGTAAAAACCATCATCTCCTATCAGAATTTTCAGTACTTTGATCTAAAATCAAAGTTAAAAAAATTTACATTTTTTCCTATTGACCATTTCCAATTATTAAATGCAACATCGACAATGACAAATACAATAAATAAATCAGTAAAGTTTCATGAAAAATGTTAAAGGGACCAGATAGAACATTCGCGGACAAATTCGTCGCTTTTTGCAGGTTTCCATGGCAACGGTGGCCATTTTGAACCTGAATGACCACATTGCACAACTACAACCAGCGATCTTCCTTTAAGGAAAGTTTCAGGAAGATTGTCTCAGCCATCTCCGAGAAACAGCCTGGACAACAAAAACATGCGTACACTCGCAATTTGTTGTCCGGGACGACATACAATAATCAATCGTACAACTTTTTAAGATGAATTTTCTTTATACACTTTCAGGAATATTTCATAGAGGATAGTTACCGTTTTTTAATTAAATATTTGTTCATGTGGACATTTAATATACTTCAAACTATATACAGTTTTTGAATGTCTTCCGACGCCAATGACAACATTTAATATACATCAAAATAAATGGCTTGCTACGAGCCTGTAGAATTTTTTTTTCAAAGGGGGTACGGTGCACGTGGTGATGGGGGGGGGGGCTGTGCAACATGGCCTGCGGACTGCAAATAAACCATATGTGACTACGGATTCATCCAGCTGTGCGGCATGTCCAATACATATTCCGTAAGAATCCAATAAATGTTATATGGGTTCCATTACCAAACTGACGATAATACTATTTTTTTTTTTGAAAAACAAATGTACGTATGAAGGAAGATCCATCTTAAATATATTCTGTGCTATTATTTTATTGCCACTCCAAGTACGCATCAGGCAAATGAGTTACAATATCAGTGTATGTGTGTGTGTGTGGGGAGGGGGGGGGGGGGCAGCAAGCCATTTCTAGCCTAGCTTTGTAGAATCTGTTAACGATGGGTTAACCTGTGTCACCTTTCAGATAAGCTTCATTTTTGTTTCTAGAAATATTTTTATCTACCAAAATGATATATTTTCGTGTTTCAAAACTGAGTAAATCGATGACCTAGCATCGCTTTAGATAACTCAAGTCCCTCTAGGGCTTGAGTAAAAATATTTCTACTGGTCATAGGCATGGCTTAATGGGCACTTAAATGTGAAGGCTGGGAGTTGAGGGTAGTTTGGTGGTCGTTTTCTTCAAGGGCAACTTATATGTAGTACTACTTTTAAATAACCCGTCATTTTCTTTGAATTAAATGTTAAGCTAAATATTTATATCGTTAAAGAGCTTCCTTTCTTTGTCGTAATGTGAAAATATTCCGTTAATAGTAAAATTCAGCGATCCTCACAAAAGTCCATCAAGCAATAACTGTCAAACTAATGGTAGAATATTCTTTTTTCTCGCATAATCACCAGTGTAAAATTGACTTGTCCGGTGTGAGACAGCAGTGTGAGATTTTTCTGTCTTACACTGTGTATTACTACGCCACGAACGAGAACGTAAACATTCCGTCATTATATAAAAAGAAAATTGTAACAATGTAAAAAAAAAATATAACACATAATTAAACTGTTTTCATTAAACTTATTAATATAAACTTATTTTCATTCAAAATATTGTCTTATTTTCACTTTTGTAATGGCACTATGTTTAGATCGTGGAATGATTCTTCTTTTACGCTGTTGGATGGATAAGTTTTTTATTCCCAGTTTTTATCTTTCTGATTTATTTACATGGACTGAAAATTATTTTATCAGTTTACACTACATGTAAACCATTTCAGGTACGTTCTCTCCGATGGTGTATTCAGATTTTTAATTAGGTGGAAAATTAGCCCCATCATGACGACGTCATTGACAGGCCATTATTTTGGATAAAATAATGCGAGAAAAATAATCATTCATTACATACACGTGTGGGAATAGTGTAATTCCACCTCGGGGCCGAGATTCATGGTCTAAGACTCGGCAAAACCTCGTCCTAGACTGTGAATATTGTCCCCTCGGTTGAATTTCACTATCCCACACTCGTAGTAGTGAATGATTCTATAAGCACTTAATGTTCTGAGGAACGGGTCAAAGGTAATATCTACTCGAACCACTAGAGTCTTCTTGTATTGTATATATTGTTTAACGTCCCTCTTGAGAATTTTTCACTCATATGGAGACGTCACCGATGCCGGTGAAGGGCTTCAAATTTAGACCTATACTCGGCACTCAGAGCCATTGAGCAGTGAGGGTTCTTTATCGTGCCAACGCCTACCGTGACACGGGACCTACGTTTTTAAGGTCATATCCGAAAGACCCGTGACTTTCACTTCTAGTGCCGAGCGCTTGGCGAAGGAACAGTCACTACCTTTGTTTACGTCTTAGGTATGACGCGGCGCCGCGATCGAGAATCGAACCCGGGCCTCCCGATCACGAAGCGAACGCTCTACCACTAGGCTACCGTGACCGGTCTAGAGTCTTCTTTAAAAGAAAATTCATATGAAAAACCTGGAATATAAAATGCAATTCGAGATAGATGTAATCATACTACAATTATTGCCAAGATCCAAGAAATGCCGCAGACATTATTATCCAAAAAATCACGAACGTCATCAAAAAAATATCAAATCATAATAACCTAGAAAACCTGTGCAGTTGAAATATATATCTGATTGATTGATTGATTGTATATTGTTTTATTTTCCTTTCGAGAATTTTTCACTCATATAGAGACGCCACCATTTGCCGGTAGAGAACTGCAAATTTTGTCCTTTACTCCGCACTTAGTGCCATTGAGAAGGGGAGATCTTTTTTCGTGCCACACCTACTGCGACACGGATTCTCGGTTTATACGGACCTATAGACCGGTTTCCACGTCCTGCAGTGGGATTCGAACCATCGACGTAAGTATTGACTCCTTACTGAGCGATTCTAGAGAAGACTCTCTAACCACTGCACCACGCGGGCGACGAAATATACATTTGAATTGAAGAATAATATACATACATGTATTTAAAAGAAGTCTTTGTGAGAATTCGTCTGAGGTTCTTCGGCTGCCTCCTACTGTTTATGAATTTTCGATTTTTAAATATTTAAGACATAGTTTTGTCGGTTTTCAAAACGTCGTTCAGTTGGTAAACAATCGGTGCAACGTTAGTATTCTGGGGATTATGAGTCGTTACTAAAGGCAAGATCCTGGAATCCGTCTTGTTTTGTTGCACAGGGTTGAGGAGATCCTCTCTTTCTAAATCCATGGCTTTTTTAATGGCATTATCAAAATTTTTTTCGGGATAACTTTATTTCCGTAGATATTCTTTCAGTTCTTGTAGAAATTCACTTATACATGGATACCCACTTCCGCCGCAAGTTTTTTAACTTGCCTAGATAGCCGAGCGGTCTAGCGCGCTGTTTCTGCACTACTAGGAGACAGATTCCGAAGGTCGAGAGTTCAACCCCGGGCTGGGGCAGAAGTGGGTATCCATGTAAAAGTGAATTTCTTTGTGCTTTCTATATCAATATTTCTTTATTTAGGGCAGTTATGTTAGTTTAAGAGTTGTTGTAAATTGTGCTTTATAAATGATAATTAATTTCATTACAACATGTATTGGTAACAATCCTCTATTAAAACTAATGTCCAAAAAACTGTATCTCACTTCTATACTCAATGACCGTGTTGTAAAGGGCAGCGCCGAGAGAATTCCATCGGCATCGAAAGCCAGTTTTTTAACTTGCCTAGATAGCCGAGCGGTCTAGCGCGCTAATTCTGCACTGCTAGGGGACAGATTCCGAAGATCGAGAGTTCAACCCCGGGCTGGGGCGGAAGTGGGTATCCATGTAAATTTCTGAAAGCGAACCCAAAGCGGACCCCGAGCGAACCCGGGAAGCGAACCCGGGGTCCGCTTCACGGGTCCGCTTCACGGGTCCGCTCGGGGTCCGCTTTGGGTTCGCTTTCAGAAATTTTTGGACCGCTCCGGGTGCGCTTTGGGTGCGCTCCGCGTTCGCTCGGGGTCAGCTCTGGGTCCGCTAGAGCGAACCCGGTGTTCGCTTCCTGGGACCGCTTTACGCACTGATGCGAACCCGGGGTCCGCTTCACGGGTCCGCTTCACGGGTCCGCTCGGGGTCCGCTTTTGGTTCGCTTTCAGAAATTTTTGGACCGCTCCGGGTGCGCTTTGGGTGCGCTCCGCGTTCGCTCGGGGTCAGCTCTGGGTCCGCTAGAGCGAACCCGGTGTTCGCTTCCTGGGACCGCTTTACGCACTGATGCGTGAAGCGGACCCCGTTTTTATCTCACCGCCAGTAAGCCCCGCCCCTTATATATTCCAATACAGTACTGGTATTGTGGATCGATCATTGTTGTTCATGCGACGATGCGGACTGTATATGTAAACAATGACATTTGAAGAACATTTATAATTTTATCATAATGTCCCTTCCTGAGGAAGGGACAGGGCGTCCCGAAAATATGGCAATTTTTTATTGTTTGTGTCGTTGGTCATTTTTAGTGCTATATACAGCATATATATATATATATATATATATATATATATATATATATATATATATATATATATATATATATATATATATATATATATATATATATATATATATATATATATATATATATATATATATATATATATATATATATATATATATATATATATATATATAATAAAAAATCACAACACCGAAATAAACTCAACCGGTTTCATTTCCAATCTTCAGGAGTTTGACAATACAATGCTTAGTTACACAAAATCAACATTCATATTGTGACGTCATAAAGCGCCAATACTTAGTCGCGCTTTAGCAAAGTTCATTATGACGTCATGATAATACATTAGTAAGTTATTACGGGAAATTAGATTTTTTATACAAATAGCACAGTTATATTATGCGGGTAAAAGTATATTTCTTAAATGAAATATAATTATGCTGCATTTAAAACAGGTTTGTGTCTGTTTATAAAATGATTTTCTTTAGTTTCACGTTCTTTTTCTGTAGGATCCCTTCGGAATTTATAGAAAGGAAAAACAGTAAAATTGGGGGTTTTATTTTTGGCACAGTTTCTGATGTGTTCGCTTACGGCGGTACACTGGTATCTTGGTTCCCTGATTTGTTGTCGGTGTACGGTCATTCTGTGTCTCAGGGTGTCTCCTGTCTGGCCGATATAATTTTCACCACAACCGGCACAGGTTATTACATAAATTAGATTCGAGCTGGTGCATGACATAGATGTTTTAATTGTAAATTCGCTTCCAGTTTTAAAATGAAATTTGGATCCCTCTGTCAGGTATGGGTAAGTACTGCATCTGGGCTTGTTGCATCTATTGATGATTGCTGGTTCATTGTTGTTAGTAGAAAAGGATGCTTTTGTAAGGATGGATTTGAGAGACGGACTTTGTCGTTTACTCTTAATGATCTGTGAAGTTTCTAATATTTTCTTCATGTCTGGATCTTCCTCTAAAATGGGCAGATTGTTCCTAATAACCCAAGAAATCCGGAAATTTTCAGCATTATTAAAAATAAAACCCCCAATTTTACTGTTTTTCCTTTCTATAAATTCCGAAGGGATACTACAGAAAAAGAACGTGAAACTAAAGAAAAACATTTTATAAACAGACATAAACCTGTTTTAAATGCAGCATAATTATATTTCATTTAAGAAATATACTTTTACCCGCATAATATAACTGTGCTATTTGTATAAAAAATCTATTTCCCGTAATAACTTACTAATGTATTATCATGACGTCATAATGAACTTTGCTAAAGCGCGACTAAGTATTGGCGCTTTATGACGTCACAATATGAATGTTGATTTTGTGTAACTAAGCATTGTATTGTCAAACTCCTGAAGATTGGAAATGAAACCGGTTGAGTTTATTTCGGTGTTGTGATTTTTTATTATAACAATACGTGTGTGGATTTATATTATAAGTTTATTGGTATATATATATATATATATATATATATATATATATATATATATATATATATATATATATATATATATATATATATATATATATATATATATATATATATATATATATATATATCAAAAAATGGCTTATTTTAATGCACCAAAAGCACATATTGTGTACATTCTATTCACATGTAAACAAACTAAAATCTAACCTCTAATCTAATCTGGTGGTAAATGGAACAGCGTTATTGCAGCATGGTGACCTAATTCGTTTCTCTCTAGAAAAGCTATCAGCTGCATTTTACTGCTACTTAACCGAATAAAAGTAAATCCTCGTTTTTGTGAATGATGCAGATAAATCTCATCTGTCTCGAAATTTTGTTTGAGATATAAAAGCCTGATCTAACGCCTCGCTTTTTTTTCCTTCAAACAACATTACTCGACCTCGGATGTTATTCTGCAATATTCACGAAAACCTGATTTTATTTCTTTAATAATAACAAATAACTGAAATTTCTTTTTGCTAAAGTCAGAGGATACTACGAAGAACCATGGAGAAAACTGCCGTGTGATGATCAACTTGACATAAAATCGGTAAGTCGGTTTTAGTAAAAGCATTAAGTTTTAAATATTTACATTAATTTGCAAATTTCTTTCTTCGGTGAATGTATTGAAGAGAAAATATGTGCAATTATGTATAAATTTTTACTCTCTACCATCGGTTCATACATTCACCTCTGTCGTTGGCTCTCGTATACCACAGTGATAAACACGAGAAATTTTCCGTTTGTTTTAATTCATTATAATTCATTTTTATGCTTATGTCTGAGTTTTGAGATAGATATTTAATATATCAATCTAGAACTATCAAATTAATTTGAAACAATTCTGCAAATATCATGTTTTATACGTTATGTCAAATATAAGCCCATTGCAGAGGTGTCTGAGAGAGGAACGAACGACATCTCTGCAAAGGAGATTGATAAATTTTATTTAGGATCAAAGGTATAGCGAGACCCAATCGCATAACGAGGTGATACTTTGTCTACATATTTCTTTGTAACTTGTTGAAAGATTTCGAAGTCAATTACGATTCAAGAAATAAAATGATAAGCAATGTGGATATTTTGTAATCACGAGATGCACAATAAGTCTTTTTATGTATGTTTGCCTAATGCCAATAGGTAATAAGATAATCAGAGAGTTGAATGTCATTTATTTTCCTGTAAAAAATTGCACAAAACATGCGGATGAAAATTAATGACAGAGGAAAAAACACAATCAAAATTAACATTCCCTGTAAAATACAATTACAAATACAATTGCAAAATACAGTATATGAAAATGTAAAAGGTAGTTTTTTGTAAAGTAGTCAGACAAGCATAAATACAAAAAAAAATATAATATCAAGACTACTCAAGTCCTTTTGCTTACATCTGTATAGAAAATGTAACTGTACATCATCAATAGGCAAAAAATGTAATACTGTACATCACCAGCTTATGTGACTAGCATATCATACGCAGACTAGACATAGATGAGTAAAAAATATATAGTCATATCACAACTAGTACCCGTGATAAATTCCCCTATGGGGGGCACTATCCCCCCTTAACAAGGTATTCAACATATGCTCAAAAATAACCCTTTGGTAGCATGTTGGATGGTTTTTTAACGCAACCCCCTCCCCACACACACACATCTTTACACACCGGAAAAGAAAAACACAAGATTGACTTGCACCAATTAATTATGCATGTTATTCTGATAAAAAGAAAACAGTTAACAAAAAACTAATATTTCTGGTAAGTCTTTATGGGATAAAAACCATCAGCCCCTGTCTGACGGTGAAATCTATTTCAAAAGCACAAGAATAAATTGATAATCTAGTATATAATTTACTGAGATAAGGTGTGAAACATTCATTTACCCTCTTGTACCAAAAACAAGATTATGACTGTTAAAAAGACGGTCTACATTTTATGTCATTGCACATGGCAAATCAATTCTTTTGAAAATAAATCACAAGGATACGGATAATTATGAATAAAACTAGGCTAGGGTACACATTACTGGTTCAAACTAAGAAAATTTTGAAGAATAAGTCTCATTTAACTTAAGCTCAAAACCAAATTAAAGCTCTCTTTTAGAATAATTAATTTGATTACCCTGACATTTTTGTCTTTATTTATAGCTACCGATGCTTGAAGTATCTTTTAGGCATGATAAACGTAAAAACTACATATACCCCCATCACAGTTCAATAGCTCAAGCCTATTATGTCGACAAAACATTTATAAATCACAGCGTACATGTAAAAGTTAAATACTTTTTTTAAGAACAATTTTATCAAAATTTACACACCCTTTTCTAATTACAAAATAAATTTTATTCTAAATTTAATTCTAATATTAATATATAATATACATGGGACATGTCTACTATTACATGTAATGGTGCAATTTTTCTTGATGCCTATTACTACTTACAAAAGATTATGAGCCAAGAAATACAGATATACAATGTATTTCGGAAAAAAAATATGTCTAAAAGTTTATATACACTGTACATCATTTTAGCCTGTTTTGATTTTTTTTTCAATTGTTATAATAAGTTTAATTAAAATTTGCCGTCAAAATCGAAATCAGGAAAATCCCATGTGCATAGCATACCAATTGAACACAAATGAAAACAATAAACGAAAAGTATTATTTACTTACATAAGAGCAAATTATTTGCCACTGTTTCTGTAAATATATATCAGAAATATTGGAGTTGTACAAATACAATCATAAACGTATAGTATCAATATAACCTACTAGGCAAAAATATACTGCAACTGAAATGTCCGGCATTTGTCCTCGCGCTTGTGTTTCAAATCGATTCAATTTTCTGCCACATACTGTATAAATCTCAATCCTTGCACAAAAATACTCTCAATCATCTTAATGCACTAGTCCAACACTTCTGTAGACCTTGTTTGCGTTCTTGCTAATGTTATATATATATCATAATTTTAAAACAGAAAACGGCTAAATCCGGCTTCCGGTTTACAACGAGTAGACCCCTACTTTAATTAATAAAATATATTAAACATAATTCGATGAAATTGACACCCCTATTTCCTTCAATATGATCTCTATTGAATATATGTGTTGGAACAGATCATAATGTTCAGCAGGTATTAGGGAGCACACTTAAATTAAGAAGGTGAGGCCTAATTTGTACGGGAAATGTTTACTATGACGTCACATATAATTCAAGGTCTTCAAAATACCACAAAATGAAATTATTTGCTTTTTCAAACAGCTGAATAGCTGTTTACTACATGGTGATACAAACTTCCATGCAGTTTTGTCGTTTGTTAAATTCAACACAACAGTATATAAACGATGCGTTGATCGCATGCACTTGTCATTGTGACGTCATCTCGCAAAAATGACGCAGTTTATACACAGTGAGAGGCTGATCAAGTAACATTTTGTACAATGAAAAATGTCTTTTGTTCTCAAATAAAATATTATTTGCAATTAAATAAAAGGCTGTTAACTTGGATGTTTTATTATTTTATTTATAAGCTGTCTGTACATTCTCCTGACAAATGATACAGTCGTGTGTTTGTATGCAGATTCATTGAAAAAGAAATGAAAGGGCCATAATAAATCGATTTATCGCAAGGGCATACCCTCAATGTATCCTGTGAAGTTTTTACACATAAACTCAAGAATTAAGAACGAGCTGCAAATCTCAGGAAATTTTATAAAAAAAATTAATTATTCGAAAATTTGATGTCGTTGAACAGCAAAAAAAAAAAAAAAAAAAAAAAAAAAAAAAAAAAAAAACGGAATTTATATAGGTTCGCAGCACTTTTCACAAACTACCAATAGTGTTGTAAAGGATTATAAGTTAAACTTCGATTTTAAACTTGGTTATGCCATTGCAATATTGGAATTTATAGATGACCTCTAAACTGCAAGTATAATTGCCTAAATCATGTAACGTCGAAATCACGTGAAAAGTCTAAATAAAAAATCTAAATGTGCCCAACATGTAGATTTAAAGCATATTACATTTTTGGCTATCATTGAAGTTCTAAAAAGAATCTCCCATCCTAATAAAGTATGTAATTTAAAAAAAAAATCATCTTAAAAACGCCAATACTTCCATTTGTAACCTTAGCTGTGCTGCGCAGAAATAATTTTCTACAATTTAAAAACGACTGACCGAGAGTGATATACTCATAAATCTTGTACTGTGGTAGTTTTCAATGAATTATGCACTTCCTTTTTAGATGCAGAATAGTATCGTAGGGGGTTTTATATTTATTACATGACCATAATGCTACTCGTGATGTAAATATGGTGCAATTTACGGTGAAAGGATTTCTGCACTCTTTTGGGGGGATTTCTCAGTTCTGGTCAATTAACAACCTTTCACTCCCTAATTTGTGATACATTTTCAAATTAACCTGTATATTTTATTCAACCCTTACCTTTAACAGTCGTCTCTACAAACCTCGTGTGGATCTGGGTTAGAATAGGTTCTCAGTACCCCTTGCTTGTCGTGAAAGGCGACTAAATGGGGCGGTCCTTCGGATGAGACCGTGGAAATTGAGGCCCCGTGTTTGTAGGAGCATTGTATAAAATCGTGTCTTTTGTAACATAAATGTATAAAGATCGTATTTATTAGTTATTTAATCCTTTCTGTTCGTACATTTTTCGCCAAAACTCGTCTGTTATCATACAAGCATTGAAATTTTTAAACGGACACCGTAGTATTCAGTTTCTTGCAAGAATAAATGAAAAATTAAGGAATTCTTATGAAATTGTAGCAAACACAGTGAAAGTCCTACTTTGACCAACGATCCACGCATATCACCTATGTAAAGCCCCCCCCCCCCCCCCCCCCCTCACCTCAAAAAAGGGGAAAAAATGCCCTTACTTTGATTGGCGATTTTGCGAAATGATTCGAATAGGAAGATGAAGTACCCGTGACTCTGAACACTATTTGTCATTTTAAAGGGTTTTATTTTGCTAGGAAACGGTACATATGATTTTCCCAATAGCTGATGACTTGAATTGATTTTTCATCTGTTTTAGTTAAAAATGGAGTTCTTGGAAAAGATAGCAACGTTTGAAATTCACCGGGATGCAACATTTCTTAACATATTATTAATTGGGCAAGCAGGAAGCGGGAAGTCTTCTTACATCAACACTGTGTGCACAGCTATAAGGAATGTAAAAAGAATTGTCTATTCAGCAGGAGTATTACAGAAAAGTGATAAATCTGTGACATCAATGGCGAGTAAAAAAATATTGTGTGTATTTGTTCGGAAAACGAAATAAATTGTTTTTCACTCTGATCCTTTTTATCATAAGAAATTTTTGTGTTCATGATAAATCATTAAGGTCGCTCAATCTGTAAAACAAGTTCTTGAGAAGAAAATTTGAAAATGTGAATGTCATTAGCTTTTAGCTCATTTCATTTAAAAAGATAACAACTGCTCATTTGCCAAGCAATCAGCACTTTTTAACATCGAAGTGTTGGAAATGATGCAACTAGATGATTGAAGGATATGGAGATAACGAACAGTATTCAATTTCAAAGTCTATAAAACAATACAACGTCAGAGCAGAGCAAACACGGACCCCCAAAACTTCAGGGGTGGGATCAGGGACCAGGGATGATGATCTTAATGATGATTATATTTAGGGATGTCAATCGGTCAATTTTTAATACTCGGTTACTCGGACGTTTTTCCGATCGAGTACCCGGGATCTCGGTAAAATTCTAAATAAATACACTATATGAACAAGTTAATTGTTAACTTTAAAACATTGTAAAAACGTGAAAAAATAAAACCACATGGTCTGGTGGGTGGTTTACCTGTAAATGTGTTGTAGCAATTATGACCACTTTGTGTCCGACGAAATTTAATCTAATTTTTTTTTTAAAGTTCACTTTATATATCAGAAAATGCAAGAAATGAAATCATAAATGGTTTCACAGTGGTTTTGTTTTAAAGAAATAATATGTTCACTAATTGTAATGTAATTATTTGATGCGTTTGACGTCCAAATGATAGGTCGTCATTTTGAAGCTACACATACAGTATCAATTTTATCAAGTTCTCCTATAACAGAGCGGAGTTACGGTCTTAGTACACTTTTCGATCCTAGATTTCATAAAATTACGAGACGGTATGCTGAAGTTTGGTGCAACGATAGACATACGATTTTTAAAGGCTTTGCATTCAACCATTTGCATTAATTGGCACGTAATCAAACGCATCCATATTAACAATCGCACGTGCAATATCGTCTGTCTCTTTCCCCGAGAATTTTCGGCATTTAGAGAATTGACAAAATTATCTATTTAAACATAATAAACCTTAAACGATGTTCAATGAAAACAAATAATTAGAGCTAACTAGACATAAGGGTATAAGACAGCAGAAGGTGAGAAAAGCCATTTAGGTAGTAAGCGCTTGGTCATGGTAATAATTACTGTATAAACACTGTCACAGGCGATAACGGTCATTTAGAGGCGCAGGAATCCTTAATTACTGTATGTGCAAGTGCAATGAATATATTACGTTTTAAAACCGATTTTTCAAACTTAATGCATTAATAATTAAGCTTAGAAATATTTAAAAATATAAATCCGAGTAATCGAGTTCCGATTTTTGCATTTGATGCTCGGACGTTCGATCGGGTATCCCGTTAACCGGGTAATCGTTGACATCCCTAATTTTATTGATAAAGTTAAATAAAGGAATTATCTAAAGAACATTTATAGTTATTTTCAGCGTTCTGCTTGACGTAGGAAAAATATATTGAATCAAAATAAATTCCTGCGTCCTACTTAAAAGATATTATTTCCATATGATCAATCTTTAAATGACCCTGTATGCAGATTAAAACTGATGACATTTGGACATGAGGATTATGGATGTGACTTAAAAACTCTTTAATGCTAAATCAAATCAAACTTTGTATGTTGCCATTTCAGAGTGGTTACGGAGGAGAAATCATTAAATTTTAACCAGTATGCATATCTCTTGGATCATGTATACATGTATTTCTATTTTCCTACTTAATGCTTCATAGAATATTCTCTAAATCTATAGATCGTTGTTCATTTGTAGAACATTCCCGGATCTTTAGTCCTAAGTGATGGGAGGTGGTTGAAAGTCAGGTTATTCGACAGTAGAGGACTTCATCTGCATGATGGACTTCATCAAGATGATATTTTGAATTTATGCAATGGACACATCAAACCTGGATACGAGGTATGTTTCAACGCGATATGTAATAGCAACTCAAAATGTAATACCCAGGGATTATTGCATTTTTCGTTATTACATTTTGCTGCGAGATCAAGGCAAAATGTAATAATACAATATGTAATAAGACGATTTTTGGATTCTTACATTTTGCGCTGTTACATTTTGCGTCGAGATGAAGCAAAAGGTAAGGACGCAACATGTAATAATACATATTTTTGTCAGCCAGGTAGAGTATAATATTCTAGAAGCGAGTAAAGGGGGAAGAAAATAAATAAAGAGAAAATATTATCTATTGAATTTATTTGCTACGTGTACCTAAAATCAGTTTAATATTCAAGTCATAGGTGTTGCTTCTTAGAACTCTACATGTTGGGATGGGTTGTTGTTGCTGTTGTTGTTTGGGGGGAGGGTATTTTTTTGTCCAGTGTTTTTCTTTTTTTGTTTTTTGAATGACAAATGCATTAAGTCTAAAAACATCCATCAATTTGTACTAACAGGTGGGAAAATTTAGCGGAGAGGGAGTTTATTGACAATTATGATTTCATACTGAAACCAATCTTTGGTCAAAATTGTTATTGGTTAGATATCTAATAAGACTGATTTATGAAAAGGCATGTCAAAAAAGTTGAATTAATGTTTTATAAGTACGGTGTATGCAATAAAAATGTGATAAACAGAATAAGAGTTAGATAAAAAGACACATCTAGATTTCTGTAAAAGCCGTAACGTTGGCCTCATTGTCATATTTCTAACTGTTTTTTAAGCAATTTTCCCATGATATACTCAAATGAATATAATGATGTTTTGTTTTAAGCACAACCCCAAATTAAAATTATATATTTTTCTAAATTACATATTGATTTTTTTTTACATTTTGAGTTGTCTTAAAAGCAAAAACCAATTAACGCAAAGTAAAAAAAAAAAGGAAAAAAGTACATTGTTAAATTTTGAGATGATCTCGACGCATAATGTATGAATACAAAATGTAACAATCGACATATTGCGTTATTACATTATGTGTCAAGATCAACACATAATGGAAAAAAACACAAAATGTAATAAACCCTGTTTATATAATTTTGAATTGCTATTAAATTTTGCGTTGTAAAACGAGGTATATGAGGTATAGTAACGGATATGAAACCAATTGGGTCTATTAAATCCAAACATGGATCTGATTGAAGGCTTGTGCGTATAGGGCTAAGGCACGGTATCTCTCATTTTATGAAAGTTTATTGAGATATTCTAGCTAGGTTTAATATCTACGCATGTTACGGTTCCTGCTTTTGTAATGATCAATTATCATATTTTTTTTCTGTTTTTATAGAAGAAACTGAGATCATGTCATTGTCTTATATACATGTAAAGGTATATGTTTTTGTTTTCAACAAATACAAATTAAAAATAACTTCAATTCAATGTTTATTACCATAAAAGGCCTATCGTTTTCTGTAGCGGATGTTTTTATCTTTACTTTTTATTAATCTAGCAATCTATTTATCATGGAGATCATCTATTGATTCATCTCCTTACTTATTTTTTTTTTTCATTTTACTTTCACGCTATTTTACCAAACATTGCAAAAATATAGAAAGAGGAGAATTGAAAACGATACCAATTTTGTGCATGCAATTTTTCGAAAACGGCAATGTCGTACTCAGGAAAGTTTCAGGAATGGTCATATCAGGTATTCAACGTTGATACAACGATGTATGGACGTTGCACTTCAATGTTGAATTACCTTTTTATAAATCCTTAACCATACAAGTTTGAGGAGTCCCCAATGAAATGTTGCCGATCAAGAGTTTGTTCATATAAAACGAAATCTTGCCTATTTCAGTAAGAGAAGTCCAAAAGTGGAATAACTCCTTTAATCCTCGAGCTAAGTAAAAATGACTCAAGACAGCTTTTTTGCTTTATTAGATAATTTCTTAACATGTCAATTCCAAATCCCTTCTTATTCCTGACCCTTAAGGCTCACGGGTGTTGGGCAATGGAGATGTTACCCAACCTGTATAAAATGCAACCAAGACAGTCAAGATTCAGCTACCCACTGAAATCTTGTCTACTGGCTGTCTGTTTTATGCCTGATGTCGTTCATCCAAATTTTTGTTTGTTCTTATAAAATTGCATTACCAATTTTATTTTTAAGTTTTGATTTGAATAATTACTATTTTGACCTTGAATACATTTTAATTTATAATTTCCCTTTGAAAAATAAAAATTTTTACATTATCTTTTAATACCATTTGTTATAGCTAGCTTACACCTACATCTGACTACTGGTCACTTCAATACTATTGTTTGTTTCTTCATCCTAACCAAATACAGTTTTGATAAACAAGTAAATAACTGCATTCCTATGAATTATTTCTTGGAACCGTCCAGGTTAAAAGTTCAACCTCTAGTACTCAGCATGTATAATTACTTTTATTTCTAGAGCTCGCTTTTGTTATCTGTCTCCGTCATATAGTCAAATAAAGCACAAAAATGTGTAACAATCTTCTTTTAGTGCAATTTTTATGATAAATCACCCTACTGTCGAAATTCTTGTCCCCAAAATTGGTTGAAAGAGGATATAATGCGGAATATCCTGTCTTCCTCTTAATGGTACTTAAAACCAAATGTTCAAGGTAATATTTATTTCATATAATTGCGCCCACTTCAGATTATTTGGAAATTTATTTTAAAATACGTCTTCTTAGATGGCCACAACAAAGAAAATACAATAACATATATTGGATTATCTTTTGTCGTATGAATCGTGGGCCATTCAAAAAGTTCGTAGACTTTTGCCCTATTTTTTTTTTATTAATCATAATATTACATCCAAATTTGCCATTTGGTACACATATTCTAACAACAAATTCGAATAATTGGAGAAGAAAAATTGGAATATATCTTCATATTTTAATAAAGTTATCGAAGAATTAGATCAGCAAAAATGGGGTCACGGAGCAAGGTTAAAATTGAGTAATTAACTAATTTTCACTTAATAGTATCTAAAGCCATACCTTTAACATCCCTAACAAAAATTTACTAGAGTTAACAAAAGTTTTACTTTGACACTTTGAAAACTTTGTTTATATAGTGATAACTTTGACACTTTGAAAAACTATGACAAAAACTTTCACACTTTTAAAAACTATGGCGAAAACTTTGACACTTTTAAAAACTTTGGCGAAAACTTTGACACCTTGAAAAACATTGGCGAAAATTTTGACACTTTGAAAAATTTTATCGAAAACTTTGATACTTTGAAAATCTTTATTGAAAACTTTGACACTTTGAAAAACTTTATCAAAACTTTGACACTTTGAAAAACTTTATTGAATACTTTGATACTTTGAAAAACTTTATCAAAACTTTGACACTTTGAAAAACTTTATTGAAAACTTTGATACTTTGAAAAACTTCGGCGAAGACTTTGACACTTTGAAAAACTTGGCGAAAACGTTTACACTTTGAAAAACTTTGACGAAAATTTTGACACTATGAAAAACTTAAGTATAGTTAACTATAGATTTTTTTTTGTACGGGAAATGGAGCTGAAACGAAATTTAAATTACATGTTCAAATTTAGTCTTGCTGTATCACTTAAGATGCTTTTAGGTAATGTAATATACCCTTCCGTTTCAAAGATATCAGTTTCTAAACACATATGGACTTGATTAAAAATGACAAAAAACTTGACGTTGGAGGGCGTCACAGAACAGCGAGTAACAATAAAATTTTGCTTTGCATTCGGGAAACTTCTTTAACAAATTCAAAACAATCGGTACAAACTAGGAAATATATGAAAATAAGCTGTGTTTTTGTATAAATATGAAAAAAAGAATGAGTGGTAGCGGGTTTGAATCGGACGATGGATGGTCTGTACAGAAACAGGTTTTAGTTAAAAATCTTGTCAAAAGAAAAAGTTTAAATACTTTTCACTCAATTACCACAAAAAATATCTTTGTCGAAGGATTAACCACTTTTTCAACAAAATGTTAAATGTATAAGACAATATCCCGTTAAAATGCATTTCTTTCTACACCTGGCGCATATTTCACTTTTGTTTACTTTAAAAAATCGTTTATAGTAAAATTTTTATTACATATACTTATGAAAGGAGGAATAATCCTTGTAATAATTTCGGGAAAATAGAAAATAACTATATCCTTTCCATTACGATCCCCTTCCTCAACTTTCTCATTATCGGGTAAGTTATAAAATATTGCACTTGTGAAAAATTTTCTATAATGTGACCACATTCTAAGTTCAGTTGTCTTAGATTTTTTTTTATAGAAAACAGGTAGGCATTTTGAGAAAAAGAAACATGTTGTACTACTTTTTTTATCATTTTTATAAAAATCGTACTCCTAGGATTCATAATTAAATTTCTCGGACCTCTGTTTCTTTACTTATCCGTATCTCGGACGTTCCCGTTCCGGCACAACACCAACAAATCCAACAATTGGATATTTTGTATTCCCGACCACAAGAGTAAGTAAGCGACAGTCGTGGAGAATCTAGGATCAGCACGGGGTTTTTAGTCTATAATGTTTGCTTTTTTAAACCAGCGTTCGAAATACGTTTGTCACAATCCTGAAGAAGGTGTTATTGGTTTCTTTCCAAAAAAAGCCTTGTTGATCGTCTTACGGCTCTGGTCCTTTTCACTTCTCTGGTCCTCGTCTCGTTAGTGATTTTGTCCAGTGGGATTGTTGGCTAATCCTCGTCTGGGAGGCGACAGGCTACTGTCTAGAAATATCCCAGAGAATTTGTAAATCACCTGGTTCCAGTCTTGAATGAAGTTGGACAGAAAGTATTCAAATTTGTCGGGTGTGCTGTTCCTGGGCTGGTTTTGTTTTTGTTTGATTGATTGCATGTTGTGTTGTCCCTCTCGAGAATTTTTCCCTCGTTTGGAGACATCACCGTATGTCGCTGAAGGGCTTCAAATTTAGACCTATACTCGGCACTTAGGGCCATTGAGCAGTGAGGATTCATTATTATGCAACAGCCTTACATGACACGGAACCTACGTTTTAAAGGTCATCACCAAAAGACCCGTGACTTTCACTGCTAATGCCAAGCGCTTGGTGAAGAAACAGTCACTACCTATGTTTACGTCTTAGGTATGACGCAGCGCCAAAAACGACAATCGTACCAGGGCCTAAGGATCACGAGGAGAACGCTGTACCAGTTGGCTACCGTGACTGGTGATTTTATTTTTGAATATTTGGAATATAAATTTTCACTACATTTATTCCCAGTGTCCGTAATTTCACCGTTTTTCAAGATTTTTAATTACATTAATTCAACATATTTTGTATGTTTTCTATAATTGCAAAATTGGATTCTCCCTATTTATCAAGACCAGATCAATCTTATTCTGGCCTCCAGCCTAAAATTATCTTTTTGCAAACATCAATCATCAAGGTTTAGGAAGGCAGTCCCGAATGAAATTGGACCGTCATGAGTTTGTTCATATCAACTGCAATCTTGGCTACCTACTACCTACCTAGTCCTTGTTGCACCCGGAGGCAAATAGGGCAAGGACTAGTGATTTCCATTCCTCTCTATTCTTTGCGATCTTTTCCACCTCTGCCCAGGTGAGATTTATCTCCTTAAGCTCTTTCTCCACTGTTCGCCTCCATGTTGTCTTTGGTCGGCCTTTCCTCCTCTTCCCTTCTGGGGTCCATCTGAGTGCCACTCTTGTGATGTCATCTGTCGGCTTTCTCAAGACATGGCCTATCCACCTCCATCTGTATTTTACTAGTAAAGTCCTCACGTCTGTTGTTTTAGTTGCTTCATACAAATTTTTGTTGGTTATTTTTTCTGGCCAAAATATCCTCAAGATCTTTCTGAGGCACCCATTGTGAAAACTTGATAGTTTCTTAATGTCACTCTCAGTCCTCCTCCAGCATTCAGCACCATACATTAGGACAGATAGGACACAGCTATTATACAGTTTGATCTTAGTATGTCTGCTAATACTGCTTGACTTCCATATGTTCTTCAGCTTGACAAAGGCTCCTCTGGCTTTACTTAATTTTGATATTATATCCTTGTCAGCTCCGCCATCTGATGTTACCACACTTCCCAGGTATGTAAAATAATCTGTATTTTTAATATCTCCTCCATTTAATTGTATTTTGGGTGGGCTTTTTGTATTTAGGGACATTACTTCTGTTTTCTTTATATTAACATTCAATCCGATTTTGCTGGCATTTATTTGTAAATTAGATGTTTTTCTTTGCATTTGTGTTTCCAGATGAGATAATAGAGCCAGGTCATCTGCATAATCTAAGTCCTCTAGTTTGTTGAAAAGAGTCCATCTGATGCCAGTATTCTCATCACTAAGGGTTGATCTCATTACCAAGTCTACTGCTATGATGAACAATAGAGCTGACATCACACATCCTTGTCTCACTCCTAATTTAACAAGAAAGCTTGTGATTGATGACCTACCAATCGAGCATTTAAATTCTGCATAAAATGCTTTTATTAGGTCAACTAGTTTAGATGGTATACCGTAGTGCCTCAAGATTTTCCACAAACTGTCTCTGTGAATGCTATCAAAAGCTTTTTCGAAGTCAATGAAGTTTATGATGAGTTGTTTTTGCCACTCTGTGCACTGTTCTATTATGTTTCTTAGTACAAACACTTGGTCACAGCAGCTCTTTCCTTTTCTGAAGCCTGCTTGTTCTTTCCTTAGCTTTTTATCCACTGCTGTCTTTATTCTGCTTACAATTACTTTACCAAATATCTTGCTTGGTATAGAGAGTAAAGTAATACCTCTCCAGTTGTTACAATTTCTGAGGTCTCCTTTCTTTGGTAGTTTGATGATGCTACCTTTAGACCATGTTGTTGGTATCATGTTGTACTTCCATATCTTGCAGAAAAGAGGATGAAGGATATCTGCTGCAAGGATAGGGTCTGTTTTGAATATTTCGGCTGGTAGGTTGTCATTCCCAGGTGCTTTATTGTTCTTTAAACTCTTGATTGCTGTGATTATTTCTAATTTTGATGGTTCATTTATGTTGATATCTAAGTCAATGTTTGCTTCAGGTATTTCTACTCTGTTGCTTGGGTCTGGGCGGTTTAGTATCTCTTCAAAATGTTCCTTCCATCTTTGTTCTTGGTCTTTCTCAGATGTAATCATTGCGCTCTGCTTGTCTCTTACTGGCATACATGCATTTCGTCTTTGTCCACTAAGCTTCTTGGTGATCTGATAAACATCGCCCATTCTCTGTTCTGATGCTGCTTTTTCAGCTTCTTGTGCCATATTTTCAATAATGTTCTTGCGGTCCCTCTTTGTGGCTTTCTTTATTTCTTTGTTACTGTCAGAGTATTGTTCCCTTAATTTCTCTTTTATTCTTTCTGAGTGTGTGTTGCACAGTCTCTTCTTTAGCTCTTTTCTGCTGTCAATGAGTTTCCATGTACCAGGCGTTATCCATGCAATCTTGGCTATTTCAGTGATATTACACACCAAGTGGAATAACTCTTTTAATCCTAGAGCTAAGACGAAATGACTCAAGACAACTTTTTTTTCTAATTATATAATTTTTTGACATGTTAATTCAATATCCCTTCTATTTCGGAGGACTTTCCCCGACCCGAGTGGCTCACAGATGTTGGGGAGTGGAGATGGTACCCAACCTGTATTAAATGCAACCTAGACAGTTACAATTCAGCTCATAATCCACTGAAATCGTATCTGCCCGCCTTCTATATTATGCATGAAGTCGTTTAATCCCATATTTGTTAGTTCTTAGAAAGTTGCAATAACTAGTTTTAATTTTGATTTGAATTTGAATTACTATTAGTTTGACCTTGAGTACTTTTATAATTTCTAATGCACTTTTAAAATAATTATCAATATATCATATTGTCTTTAAATTTCATTTGTTGTAGCTAATTTACACCAACATCTGATTTCTGGTCACTTCAATGCTATTGGTTGCTTCTTAATCCTAACCAAAAACATCTTTTGATAAACAAGTAAACAGTTGCATTTCGATGGAAAATTTTTTGGAACTGTCCAGGTTAAAAGATCAATTCCTAGTAATCAGCATTTATAATTACTTTTATCTATAGAGCTCGCTTATGTTATCCTTCTACCGTCGAATAGAGCAAATACACAAATATGTGTAACAATCTTATTTTCTTCAATTTGTTTAATGATATGGACATAAAAAGATACGTGCATCTGTTTAACGTAGGTCGTGGGTTTGCTGAGGTCGTTAAAATGAGTACGCAATTTATATGATTTGGACGACTTTCTTGTGCACATCTGATTATGACTTCACAATGAGAAATAAAAAAGAAAAATCAGTACATTAACTTTTGTTGAAATGGGTTGGTTAGTGTAACAGTATTCATAGAACATGCTAAAGTTGTAAAAAATAATGACGGCTTCTTATGACCAACATTGAAAGCCTTTCATTGTTTGTAATCAAATTTGTTATAAATCGTATCTTCTTGGGTATTTTATGAGAGAACATGCAGTTATTTTGGAAACAAATTTTAACCCTTAATATAATTATCACACAGGGTATCTGACTCCGAATTACACCCATACTCCCCTTCTCAGAAATGCACTAAAACTGTTTATTATTATATTGTCTTCTAAGATAATTAGCTACTCAACAATATTTGCCTTCCATGTTTGTTTTCTTTTATCTCTTTAAACAGCATCAAAACTCTGCTAGCCGATGAAAAGTCAAACTCAATTATGAAACGGTACCTGTTAATCTTGGACAAAGAGCAAAATTAAAAAAAAAATTAATACCATATTTTAAAAATTGTATTGAATAATAAAATTTGATACAGTCATTTTCCATAAAATCACTATGAAGTTTTTCCCATTTAATTTTAGTAACAAATTTTTAGCAAATCAAAATTGGTATCAAATTCTTTGCTTTATTTGAATAAAAGAATTATAATAATCTATAAGAAGTCATTATATTAAACATTACAAATGCACCAGTAACATTAAAAGTTTAAAGGGCAAGATAGGGTAACAGCCGAATTTTTTATATAAAAATCAGAATACTGATAAAACTGTGATAGTTTGTAGTTAAGAAGTTAAAATGATGCTTACTTTAAGACAAGCACTAATTTTGATTCAAAGGTTACATGGAAGCCACTAAAAGGTTCAGAAATAGGACATTTTCCCGAATGTCCTCAATTCTTGTGGATTTTCATCATATTTTGGGTACATTTCTCTTCGGAAAACATAGAGCACACGCTTGCCTATCTGAGTTTTTACACATATACTGCATCTGATATCAGAGTATAAAATATATAAATTTTGTAGATAGACAAGAGTGTGCTCTATGGTTTCCGAAAGAAAATGTGCTGTAAAATTAGTGAAAATTTGCCTAAAAATGAGAATTTTCGAAAATTGACCTATTTCCTGACCTCACTGCGACCTCTGTATATTCTTTATCTTAAAACCAGTACTCATTTTGTGGCAGGGGTGGAAACAGGTTTTCATGAATAAACTGTTGGATCATTCTGAAAGACACCCAAAATCGGGGGCCAAATACTGGTCTTACCCTATCTTGTCCTTTGTTTTTAAAAAGACTTTTAAAATTTCTTGATCGGCACTGACTTCTTGTACAGTAAAGGCATCGTTATTCTTTACAAATTTATCGTGTCCTATTGTGCGTGTATCCTATCGTATCATGCATGTACCCTATCGTATCATGTTTTGCGTTTTATATCGTGTTTTCCGTTTATCGTGTTTTCCGTTTATCGTGTAGATCGTTTAAATCGGGTTCTATCGACCGTATCGTGTTTTGCGTTTTTCGTGTATATTCGGATACCCTCGATTTTTTTTCTTTACAACGAAAGATACTGCCGAAGTATTTCAAGTTTCTTTTTCGTTTTGTTATCAAAAATAAGATTATTTTGACCAAGAAAGAGAAAAGAAAATTTTATCCCTTAGTTTCTCATCATTAAAGCGGCACAGTGAGTCAAAATCATATCTTAATTTTAAGATATACCGGTATGTAGCATACAGAGAAAGACTAACGAAAATTTTGAGAATATAGAGAAGATATGACAATTAAACTGCAAGAATTGACTGCACAATATAATAGCAGGGAAAACAAAAGTTGTATCTATCGTTTCGTTGTTTCGTATATGTCAAGGTCACACGACTCTTATTTTTTGCTCAAACTTGCAAACAAAATTCAACTGGAACATGCAAAAATGAGAAATATGTTCTAACAACTTTTTAATAAGATTATATCAATTTTTTTGGTCTACTTTTATTCATTCGTGGATATCTGAGACCATTATTACTAAGGAAACTTATTCAACACTTTTCTGCGCACGCTTAAAATAGGGAGGAAGAAGTACCAGGGTGTTTTGCAAAATGTTCGTTCTGGGGCAGACAGAAATTATTTTACTTTTATTTTTCCCCATGGAAATTTAATTTTTAGGTTCTGAAACCTGTAATTTTCTGAAACCTAATACTTTAAGGAATTGAACAAAAAAATTACAGAGGTCATGCTAAAATTCTACATTTGTCAATTTTCCCCGTTGTGCGTCACTGTGCCACTTTGAAAGAAATATTAAAACATAAAAGGAAAAAAAATAATATTATAATGAATTTAATAATAAATAAATAAATAAAAATAATCACATCATAGTCAAGCAGAGAATCAAAATTAATTTTTGAAAATGGAAAACTGTATACAGGGGCATTTTCGCCCCCGTTTTTTTTTTCGCCCCTTTCACTCTGCTATCATTTGGGTGAATTTAAAACCGGGCGAATTCAAAGAATACAGTTTATTTTTTTAAACAAAACTATGCCTGGGCGTATTTAAAAGGGGGCAAAATTGTTTGAAAGTTTGAAAGAGCGAAAATAAGACGGGGCGTGAATAACCCTGTATACAGTAATCGATTCCCTGTTGTTCTTTTTTTTAATTCATCGTTTTATGAATTTTTTTTGTCAAAATTAAATATTGATAAGTTTTTCTAGAATTAGTCAGAATCACCAAAGGATGATTTTCGGTAAGTCACAGTGTAGGTGTACCCACCCACCCCCAAAAATTATAATAATAATTAGCAGGAGATAAAATACAATATTCATTCTCTCCCGATCAGTCGTCTGGTACTATTAGGAATGTGTTTTCGCCTCTGATCTGCATGTATGCACAATTATTTTAACCTTGATTATAAAGAAGCATTGAAGACATTGATCCAGATAACTCTAACACCAGTTTCTTCCGTGTAGACTCAATTTTGAAATAAATTTTTATCACTATATAATTACTTTAAATCCTTGGTATGTCTAAATTAAAAAAAAATCAAAATTATAAATTCATTGTAATGCATGAAAATGCTCTATCCGATTTATCACACCATGGCAGTTATTATAAAATAAAAGTTTTTCATTACTTTTATCTGGCATAAGAAATCTAAAAATAATAAACAGGAAAAAACATGATGATTTTTAACAGCTTACTCTTTCGGCGTGGAAATAAACTGGAAATATAATGCATCTGAGTATCAAAATCAAAGAGCTTTCCTTGTCACACAACTGACACTTATGTGTACCATTCTCATCGGCACACTGCCTTCCTGTGCAGTCAACACCCCTCCCCCTTCTCCCTATCCCCGTAAATGACAGTTCGGCCCGTGCGTGTTCACCGTCAACATATCTGAACTGTTATCTTACCTTGTGCTAAATAATAATAAAGATTTTATTTATCAAGGATGACATACTTTAGCAACAATGCTAGTTTTCAATATGGTCCTGCAAAAATATCTACTTTCGGGATTCTGTTCATAACTTGCGTGAACCACATATACACTCATATTTTTTTTTCTTAATCAATTAAATAATTGTACAATTTATGGATTTTAAAAAAAGATTTCCTTGCTTGAATTTCAATAAAAAATCATTTAAATCAATTTAGTGAAACAAAGTCCCTTAACTCAATACACGAACTTTCGGATCATCGGGTTTTCATCGGGTTACAGACAAAATTAATTTTAGGAAACAATATCCTTGATCGTAGAAAAGATTAAATAATTCTAACATTCTAAACTATGAAAATTTGCTTGCATTAATCTTTTTTTAAGGTATTTTACTATAAAAAAAAACAAGGTCTGATTTCACCATGAAAATGCAAGACAAGTAAATGTATTGGACCCAATCAATTTATAGTATTAATCGATTTTATTCCATACGTGTATAACTTTATTTAAGAAGTCAATATTATTTTTGGCTATTTGGTTAGATTATGTTTATCTATTTTTAAATTGGTTACGGACTTTCAACACCCGCCCTTCGAATATGCCGTATATGAGATTACTGGGTATGTCTAAAATAATTTTCAGGGTTTAATAATTCATTTGCATTAGAAACAGTACACACAAAGTTTAATAGCAATGATTTATAATTATTTCGTCGGAAAAGTCGAATTTCACCCTTTTATATTTGTTTATAAATTTCTATGTTTTGTATTGAGAAGAAAAAAGGTATTTTATCATTCAATGTTCGTTAATAATTACAAGGTTTTAAGAATCATACATATAAAAGTTTACATGTACATAAGTCAGAGCTTAGCGTAAACGTACATGTACATGTGTATTTGTAGCAGATTCATATTCTGTTGACAAAGGTAACATCTATTAATGCAGAGGGCCATTATATTAACAATTATTTAGATTTCTACTCAGGAAATTATTTTTCTTGAACTATATAGTTCTTTAAAGCCGATTTTTTCTACCTTGCTTTCGGCTGGTCTTCTACATGTATTTTTTCACCTAAGACTTTAATAATTACCTGCGATTTTTTATGTAACGCAGATTGTAAGTTTAAGACATTGAATGCAAATATCTAATTTATTGCGTAAATTTCTATTTCGTAGTTGTTGATAAATTTATTAGGTACAGATGTATATTTTTTCATGAATAATAAATCTATTTATAGATTTTCATAGATTTATAATAGTACCCGTGAGAAACGTCAAATAATTATATAAGGGATTTTTGTGCAACATTTACATGTATGTTAAAATGCCAATAATTAAAGGAGTCATAGTTCAACCTTAAAACGAAAATTTCAACATTTACATATTTTATCGGCTTTTGTGCATATAACAATGCGTTAATTCATGTATACCGCTACGAAATCAGTTACATAGACAATGCACTCAACACTGAAGGAAAAAGAGTAACAAAAACAACTAACACTACTACTAAACTACTAAACACTAGATATTGACATACCTAATTACATGTTGAATTGTAAAACTTTAAGAACACTAATAAAGAAAGAAATCCGGATTTCACAATTTGACAATTTTTACTGTTCGTGTCATTGGTCTTTTTTGTGAGAATTCCATCGGCATCGAAAGCAAGTTTTTTAACTTGTCTAGATAGCCGAGCGGTCTAACGCGCTGTTCCTGCACTGCTAGGAGACAGATTCCGTAGGTCGAGAGTTCAACCCCGGGCTGGGGCGGAAGTGGGTATCCATGTAAAAGTGAATTTCTTTGTGCTTTCTATATTAATATTTCTTCACTTAGGGCAGTTATATTAGTTTAAGAGTTGTTGTAAATTGTGCTTTATAAATGAATTAATTTAATCACAACATGTATTGGTAACAATCCTCTAAAAACTAATGTACAAATAACTGTATCTCACTTCTATTCTCAATGACCGTGTAGTGTAAGACAGCGTTGTGAGAATTCCATCGGCATCGAAAGCAAGTTTTTTAACTTGTCTAGATAGCCGAGCGGTCTAACGCGCTGTTCCTGCACTGCTAGGAGACAGATTCCGTAGGTCGAGAGTTCAACCCCGGGCTGGGGCGGAAGTGGGTATCCATGTAAAAGTGAATTTCTATGTGCTTTCTATATTAATATTTCTTCACTTAGGGCAGTTATATTAGTTTAAGAGTTGTTGTAAATTGTGCTTTATAAATGAATTAATTTAATCACAACATGTATTGGTAACAATCCTCAAAAAACTAATGTACAAATAACTGTATCTCACTTCTATTCTCAATGACCGTGTAGTGTAAGACAGCGTTGTGAGAATTCCATCGGCATCGAAAGCAAGTTTTTTAACTTGTCTAGATAGCCGAGCGGTCTAACGCGCTGTTCCTGCACTGCTAGGAGACAGATTCCGTAGGTCGAGAGTTCAACCCCGGGCTGGGGCGGAAGTGGGTATCCATGTAAAAGTGAATTTCTTTGTGCTTTCTATATATATATATATATATATATATATATATATCCCGAGACAATCCCGAGGGACGGACCCATACAAACTCCTGACGTCTGCCCAGTGCTCAATACATCTAGTGTTCCTCTCTCCGAATCAGAGACCTCACTTCTTTCAAAGGGGCTAAATTTCTGCCCCACGCCACATGAGGTCGACTACAAACAAGTCAGAGAGGACACCCGAACATTCTTTCGGAGACTTCGCTTGAAGGAGCACTTCTTTAGAAAAGACTCCGAAGGAAATTCACACGACTCTTCCAAGCCAGGTTTACAGGACCTAGAAGAACACAAACTCTATAAGCCAAAGAGTGCCTGGGAACCTACACCTGGTAAGTGCGACGCGCTTGAGTCGTATATTGATGCCGTTGAGTCAGACGTAGAGAAGCTCCTTTCAATGCCAAACAAAACTCCCGACAATTTGAGTAAGGAGGAGAAATCTGCCTTACAATCATTAAAAAAATCGGGATGACATTGTAATTAAGAAAGCAGACAAAGGCTCTACAGTTGTAGTAACGGATAAAGAGACTTACATGGCGGAGGCCCAAAGACAACTCTCAGACGAACGTTTCTATAAGAAACTGGACTCTGACCCTACTAAAGAATTCTCAACCGCCATTACCAAAACTCTGGACGATATGTTTGAGAAAAATGAGATTGGTATCAACGTCTTTGAGACCTTAAATCCTATTTTCTGTAGACCAGGACAATTCTATCTGCTTCCTAAAATACACAAAGAAGGCATGCCAGGTCGCCCCATAGTCAGCGCAATTGGACACCCCACGGAGAAAATTTCTGAATTCATTGATTTACATCTCCGTCCACACGTAGAAAATTTGCCATCCTATCTTAAGGACACTACGGACTACATTAACCAGACGCCCTCTACGGGCCTCCCAAATCATACCCTCCTCGTGACTATGGACGTCACATCTTTTTACAACAATATTCTGCACGATGAGGATATCGAAGCCTGTAGAGAAGTCTGGGATAGTAGGTCAATTCAAGTTCCTTCTACGGAGTCCCTTGCTAAGCTCCTTGAACATGTTCTCAAGTTCAACAACTTCATGTTTAATGGAGAACATTACCTGCAAGTTAATGGCACTGCTATGGGTACGAAAATGGCACCGTCCTATGCCAATGTCTTCATGGGCAGACTGGAACGCAACTTGTTAGTTCAAACACCATTTAGGCCTCATATCTGGTTGCGTTTCATTGACGATATTGAGATGAAATAGGTGGATTGTCGCGAGAATCTCGAGGCATTCATTGCGTTTGCAAACACCTTTCATCAGTCGATCAAATTTACAGTAGACGTATCTAATTCGAAAAACGTATTCCTAGATACTACATCTACCCTGATTGATGGTGAAAGTGAAATTCAGTCTCCACACCAAACCCACAGTCTCCCACCTATATGCCCACTAGCTGTCATCCCCCACACAATTTTATGGGAGTGCCTAAGGGTCTAGCCACCAGAATTTGACGCATCTGTTCGTCCACTGCCTTATATCAGGAGCGCAAAATGATCTTCTTAAGTCCCACTTATGCAAAAGAGGCTACAATGCCCGCACCGTACAAACAGCTATTGATGAGATGGTGGAACATGACAGACAAAACCTATTACGCTACAAGGAAAAAGACAATAGCGACAGGGTCCCTCTGGTAACCACATACCATCCCGTCCGCAAGAACCTTAGCGGTATCCTTGAAAAGAACCTACCAATCCTCCATTCAAACAAACGAATGGCAGAGGTCTTTAAGGAACCCCCATTGGCTGCATACAAGGAATCTAAAGGACATGGTAGTAAGAACCAGACTGGACAACCCATTACCTAAAGGGGGCTTTAAATCTTGCTCTGTCGGGAGATGTCTTCTTTGTAAGCACAGCACTGACACAGACAGTTTTAACAGCCCTGTTACAGACCGCAGCTACAAAATACTAGGGAATTTGTCCTGTCATACTGACAACTGCATTTATCTCATCACTTGCAAAGTTTGCTCCAAACAGTATGTTGGTGAAACAGGAGATCTCCGTAGGAGAGTCAATAGCCACCGTTCGACCATTAGGACCAAAAAAGTCAATGAACCCGTTGTGGAACATTTCAACCTTGAGGGTCACAAATGGGAGGACATGATAGTAGTGGTGATTGACCATAACCCAAGATGGACAGATGCTCAGAGGAAAAGCAAGTAAAAGTTCTGGATGCACAGATTGAAATCATTCCGCCCAAATGGTATTAACAAATTGAATGACTTCACCAGAATGAACGTAAATTAGACCCAATTCCTGATCATACTAAACAAAATTATTCTCTCAATTTAGTGTAAACTCTACAGTTGATTTGTGCCACCAACTCTCGAACTCGAACAACCATATTACTAAGTATTGCTTACGCCTTTGTTAATTATTTTTTCCCGATAATAAATCCTTAAATATTTCAAAATTTATAATTGATCACAATTCATATGTTTAAATATCCCTACTATATGATTTTTCTTTCATTATTGTTTATTAAGTAAAGTTACGCAATTTTGAGAGAATGAAATAACGTACGATTTACTGATTGTCGTAATTAATTAGCATAATTATTTGTTCAATTATGTAAATCGCACTTCACTCGAGTATACCCGATAGACCGGACGCATTTCATAGCGGTCCTAATTTATTTCTTTATTAGTGTTCTTTAAAATTTCCAATTCAACATGTAATTAAGTATGTGAATATCTAGTGTTAAGTAGTTTAATAGTAGTGTTAGTTGTTTTTTTTTTCTCTTTTTCCCTTTTTCCTTTGTTTTTATGACTTTTTTCTTTGTCCTGAGGAAGGGACAGGGCGTCCCGATAATTTGACAATTTTTATTGTTCGTGTTGTTGTTCATTTTTAGTGCTTTATATATATATATATATATACTCAACAAGATACTAAAAAATTAAGATTATTCTCTCAATTTAGTGTTAACTCTACAGTAAATTTGCGTCACCAACTCTCGAACAACCAACATATCTATGAAATGCTTTTGCCTTTGTGAATTGGTTTTTCCCAATAAAAAGTCCTAGAATATTTCAAAAAGTATAATAGATCATAATTCCTATTTTAAAATATATCTGTTATATTATTTTTCTCTGATTATTTTTATCAAGGAAAGTTACGCCATGTTGAGAGAATGAAACTATGTACGATTTACTGATCGTCGTAATTAATTAGCATAATTAATTCGTTCAATTATGTAAATCGCACTTCACCTGAGTATACCCGATAGACTGGACATATTTCATTGCGGTTCGGAATTCTTTCTTTAAAAATGTTCTAAAAAATTTCCAATACATTCTATTTCAACTATGGAAGAGTTATACAGTGTAGTTCTTCATGCGCTCTTTTGTGAAAAAGTCGGAGACTGTTCAAATCTCGCGGGATTAATGTAAAACAATGTAAACAACACGTTGAATGTCGATGAACAAATCCCAACAAAATTTGTTGTGGATTTCATTCAAATCAAGAGTAGAGATGACGAGGATATTAATTTAACTTATCGTAATGGTACATTTAAAGTCAATACACATACCTCGGAAATGTCGTTTTAATAATAATGGACGATAAAGTTATGGTTTTCGCTCTTTTTTCATATGTCTTTTAGTTCTATTCTTTAGTAAAAATGACAAATGCACTTAACATTTAAAATTGGATTGATACTGGCATGTTTTTGTATTATCCGCAATGCCATGCTGTCCCAGTCAGACGACCAAACGCGCCTCTAATTCTGAAGAGTTCACTAATGGAAATACAACGTATTCAACATGTAACTAAGTTTGAAAATATATAGTGTTTAGTAGTTTAGTAGTGGTGCTAGTTGTTTTTGTTCCTCCTTTTCCTTTGTTCTTATGACTTTTTAACTTTATTCTTTGTCCTGAGAAAGGGACAAGGGGTCCCGAAAATTTGACAATTTTTTTTTGTTCGTGTATATGAATATCGTCTGGCGCATTCAAAATTGAACGTAATAGGTGCGTATAGAAGTGTCAGCGTGATCATTAATTAGCGCTACACACCTCCGCTCAGTGGATTGTATAAATTATGTAACTCGATGTAGCGGTATACATGAATTAACGCATTGTTATATGCACAAAAGCCGATAAAATATGAAACCCTCTTTTTCAGGCATACATATAGTATAACAGAGAAGAAAGTTATGGTTAAAATGTTATGTGTTTAATGTTATGTTTTTTTTTAGTTTGACCCAAATCATCCCATAAAAAAGGGCGATCCATTTTTTCGCGATGACCCTGAACTGAACGACAAAATGCACTGTGTGGTTTATGTTGCTAATAGTGATGCTCCAGAAGGCTTATTTGCAGATGAAGTGGCATCAAATCAGTTGAAGATGTTGCGTAGCAAACTTGCGAAGTTCGGTAAGTAGAAGATAGTTTTCTCCTTAATCTTTTAAATCTTACAATGAAATATAAGAGAACACGATCGCGAACAGAATATAAACTCATAGTGCATTCTACAAAACAAATCCGGAACAAAGCAATCACGGACCTCCAAAACATCAAAAGTGTTGCCATGGAGGAGTGAGCTTCCCCCTGAGACCATTTGCACCCGCTATGTGCTGAACTTAAAAGAACAAAACATTGGTCGACAATGATTGTAAATGATCGCAAAACAATTCTTACGTAAATTTCATTTTACTCAATGATAAATTGATCATCTACGAGTATTTGCTGAAACATCATTGTATCGATCATAAAAAGTTATGGAAAAATGACTTTAAACTCAACTTCTGACATACTTGTTTCATCAACTTGTTTGACCAAGTTTTCATGTTTACCGGAATATATTCTGTCGACATAAAAATTACCATTACTAATCGGAAACACGTTGTCTAGATCAGAAAGTAAGAGCTCGATTTCACTTTTGTGAAATATATATGCTTACAAAAAAGTTACTCATGAATAGTTCAAGGAAGAATGCGACACATAAATGTTAATATAAACAATGTGTACATCATCATCTTTTTTTTAAATCAGAGAAGTAAAAAAAAAGATAAGCACATCAGTAAAAACTAGGGATGTAAACGAGTACCTGGTTAACCAGATACTCAATCGAAAGTCCGACTATCGAATACTAAAGTCAGTACTCAGTTACTGGGATGTATATTCTTAAATATTTCTAATCTTCTTAATTAATGCATTAAAAATATGTTTTAAAACGTAAAATCCTCATTAGAATTGTACATACAGTTATAAGAATAATGACCGTTATTGACAGTGGCAGCGTTCATACAGTACAGTAATTATCGTGACCAAGCACCTGGGGTAACTTCGGCTGTCACTTAATCTTATTTTTTGTTTGTCATTAATCTTATTGTTTTCACTGAACATCGTTTAAGGTCCTTTATGTTTAAATAAATAAAATCATTTTGTCAATGTTTAGATAAATTAGATAATTTTGACAATTCTCCGAGAAGCCGTAAATTTTCGGGAAAAGAGCGGATGATATTCTATGTGCGATTGTTGACATTATGTGTTTGATTACATAGCAGCTGGAAAAAGGCTGTCCGAAAATTACCAAATTGTTCAGACTCTGATAACTTTTTCGAACTACCTAGATATGATGTCATAATAGAATATGACGTCAAGTCACTGCATACTTGAGCTGACATGACGGGGAAAGTGTCATAATTTTTACATGCATGTAGATTAAATTTGGGGCTTTGATGTTCAATTCAAGTGTTAGGGTTGTTTTTTAAGCTCAAATATCCTGTTATGATGTTGAACATTTGAAAGTGAAATATCCATATTACTTTCGTACAAATGTACATGTATGTCGGATATGCATATATTTTAAAATAGAGAAAAACTATGTGTTAAACGCCCCCAAACACGTCCGTAGTCAATGTTAGAATTTTTAAATATCCATTCTCTGTAACCACTTAAACTTCGCTGCCACGCATGGTCACCGATATTGATGCAACTTTTTGATGAAAATTTTGTTGCTATGCGTCTCAGTTGTTAAGACAACAGCCGAAAAATTTGAAAAATCGAGATTTTCAGCCACTTTAAATCGTGACTGTGGCTTGATAAATACTAGTAAAAGAAATCAAACCATTCTCACAAAAAATGACACGTTGATGTCACTAATACTGTAAAGAAACTGTTTAGAATATATCTCTAAGAAAGTGGTAACCAAGGGTACATTTGGGATACATTTAAAGTGCTGAAATATGCTAAAAACATTCTGTATTCACTAATGGTAGGTGTTACATGCTCAAACTCAATCAACGAAAAACGTCAGTGAAAATGTTTGACATTAAGTATATAGGGTAGGGTGGTGTAATTTCGACCGATTATTTTTTTTGTTCTTAAGATTTGTTAAAGTATGTCACTGTTATGTTATGCTACAACTTTAACTGGATTCTTTTACTTTCGAAATACCCTTTATCTTTCATATTACATCGATTTTGTATATATCATTATTGGTCATTATATGAAATAAATGCGTTCGATTTACAAGATACGTGTGTTGGGTAATTTCGACCGCACACTGGGTATTTTCGACCGATAAACCAATACAAAGGAAGTAAGTAGCGTCAGCTCTAATATAGTTTTAAAAAATATTAATCTAAACTTTACTGCTGTACAGCATAAAAGATCGAGTAAAAATACTGACCAAAAAATAGAAAATTTTCTAAATGTACCTAATTCAAAGACATCGAGTCCACCAGATGTTTATGACGCCGATTTGCCATTATTAGTTAAGATTTCCTACAAATATACATATACAGGCATCTAAACCGCATGTAAATAAAACAATTTTTTTTTCACTATTGCAGTAATACTTTCTAACAGGTACATGTATTAATGTACAAAATTTTTATCCTAATATTTTTTTTGCGGACGGTCATGAATTCTTTCTGGTGACAGATAATAAATTGCGTCATTGCAGCCCGGAGGACCGGGCTGCTCTATACATATAAGTTTAAGTGTTGGTGTATGGTGGTTGGGGTGGGAGAAGTTATTCAGAATTAAAGGTTTTCTAAACATTGAAAAGATTGTTAATCAGAATGTTCTTTCCCTTTCTGAATTACGAGATACATAATATATTAACTTCCATAAAGTGAATCTGTAAAAATGTATATGTTTTACATATTTGATATATAAAGTTGCTTATCGTTTACAGTTTTATATTCTACAATTAAAAATTAATACATTTTTGAATATAGGTGATGCATGTATCTAACTTCAATTTATATTTTAATCAGCCAACATTTACATGAGGAATTGATCAAGTTTAAAATGATATCGTTTTTTTGTTTGATTTTTATCCGACTATAAGTTTTCAAAGTATTTGCGACTATCGTCGCCATCAATTAGACGCTTGCCTTTTAACACATATCAAAGCGGTTTGAGGATCAAGACTCGTTTCCATTGTTTACTTCATATATTTTCCGGGCGACAATTGATGGTTACATCAATGTTTGTTTTACATTGGTCGAAGTTTCTCACTGACGCCCGTCGTATTCATGTAGGGGTAACTTCGGCCGGTTTCTGTTCAGCTGGTTTGCAATTAATTCATGAAAAGTAAATACTATTAATTAAAAGGAAATAAATTTCATTTCTAAAATAATATTTCATAAATTTCACGTCAGGAATTTCCATTGATTGTCTTTCCATGCAAGGTTTTTTTAGGTGATAGTTCGCTGTACTGGCAAAAACATACTCGTCTGTAAATGTTTGGTTTGTAAAGCCTATTCTTTTATGTTTTTTTTCCAAAAACGATCTTAATAACAATCATGGAAATAAAATTATTTTGAAAACAATATATTAAGAATAAGATTTCTTTCAGCAAAATATAAATGTACATACACAATTATACACCATAGACAAAATATATTAAGGTATTTATGAACGGTCGAAATTAACCAGGTGGTCGAAATTACACCACCCTATAAATAACTTTTATGGTTGCCATGGTAACAGAGTGTAACAATGCAAAACCAGTTACTAAGATTGGGTTAATGCTACTGTCTTAAGTTAAAACATGAAAATTCAAGACTGGCAAATATGCATCCTTAGGACCTTGCAACACCAACAACAAAACAAAAATTAAGTATAATTGCTACTTTGTAGTGTTACCATTGAAACAAAGTACCAATGCTTAAAAGTGAATTATTTTTCACTGCATAAAGAATTGAATTGCCATTTAATCATGATACGAATTAAAGGACTCAGCTTGAATAGTACTTATCTGTTAGAACTGAAGTTGAATATCATATTTTGATAAAATTTGATGAATAAAACAACACTGTTGCTATGGTAACCAAGAAGGTAAAATGTTCAATTTCGTGAACTCTATATCAATATTAAACCTCTATTAAACCTAGAGCATGCTCTACGTAGGAACAACTTCTTAAACGAGGTGAATTATTGACAAGCAAATTGATAAAACAAGAATATCAACAGTCTCGCTTAAAGTCATCATTTTGTAAATTCTTTGGTCGATACAATGACCTTGTCAGCAAATATAATTGAGTCATTGAGTCATATGCTGACTGACGTTTTTCATTCCAATTGTTACGCAGCACAGTTAAGGTACGCAATAGAAATATCAACTAAGTTTTGTATTTAAAAATGTATTCTTAATCGGGATGGCGATTATTATTAGTACATTATTTATATCAGATAATTGTAATTATGATTCATTACTTCATATCGAGGACGATTATATTTTATATTTAGACTAGTCACGTGATGCGGCAGTCACGCGATTTTAGCAAATTGACTTGAAGTTTTGATGTTACATATAAATGTCACTAGTGCAAGGGCATAACCAAGATAAATTTCCAAGTTTAGTTAATAAATATTTTCAACATGCATTATAGTTTCTAAAAAGTGCTGCGATCCTGTCTAAATTCTGCAATTTAGTTGTTAAAATTATATATTTGTATGACCGAATGCTATATTTTTTGCTGGTCAGCGGCATGAAATATTGATATAATTAAATTGTTTATATAAGATTTCATCAGAATCGCAGCACTTTTCAGATACCTGAATAGATCTATAGTTGAAATATAAAAGCTTACTTTGATCCATAGAGTGTATGCCCTTGCACTAGATCGATTTATTAAGACCCCCCACATTACCCTCCGATGTACTTGCACAGAAATATGCGACAGTGTCAATTAAATACGTAATGTACAGAAAATATATTAATAAAATAGTGAAGAAGACATTAAATTCAAGTTATTGCCCCATAGAATATCTGTAAATAATATTTTATTTAATTAGAGAATGCATATTTTGTTGAGAAAATATTACTTGATCTGTCTCTCACTGCATACAAACTACGTCACGTTGTAAGAAATGACGTCATATTGACAAGGGTATTGCGATCAGTGACTTGTTTATAACTTGTTATGTGGGATTTAACAAACGACAAAACAACACGCTGTAGTAAGTTTTTATGTATTTTGATGATTTCTTACTGGTTAAATTAGCAGATAAACTCATTTTGTGGTATTTTAAAGAAATGTTGTATGACGTATTTTGTGTATGATGTCATAGTCAAGTTTTCCCGTACAAATTAGGCTCCGCCTCCTTTTTGTAACCTTAACTGTGCTGCGTAGTCCATTATTTATACACTGAATTGACGAAGATTCTTTTCTGTTATTTCCTGATCATGACAACGAGCACACGGCGGGTGTGACCGGTCGGCAGGGGACGCTCACTCCTCCATGGCACCCGATCCCACTTCTGATGTTTCAGAGGTCAGTGTTTGCTCTGCTTTTATTTTGTATATTGTTTAATGGACGTTGAGATTGAATACTGTTCGTTATCTCCATATCCTTCTTGCATCCATTTAGAGATTGGATGATAGTCAAAATTAAAAGTCAAATTAGCTGTTAATAAATATCAGTCATATTTTTTTTTAATCTACATTTAAGGTTACGTATGTAAGGAAAGAAATTATTTCTCAGGGTTTCAAGCAAATATTTTCTGCTTATTTCCATAGCAACACTCTATTTAAAGAATCTAAATGGAATTTTTTCAAATGAAAAAAAACTTGGAGCACACAACGATCTTATAAAGTTGATCATTAGTTATGAGGAAATATGCTTTTTTTTTAAAGATAGAATCAGATTAAAACACACATAGTGTTGCTTTGAAGCCTCTCTGCGATATAAAGACCTTGGCAACCATTTCCAACAAAAATGAAATATATTTTGTTCTTGGTATATGTTGCAAGGCTCTTTTCCTATTATTTAGTCACATTTCATCCAATAATTGCTTTTTATTTTTACCTGTATGAATTTATAAAATTCAATGAATATATATATATATATATATTTTTTTTTTAATTTTGATTGATTTGTTACCATAGTAACGTACGTAATAGCTGATTTACCAAACATGTTTATGATGCATTTGAGACCTTCAAATTTTAAAAACCGCCATTGCCAATTGTTTGCTTTGTAGCAAATGTTAACTATTGGGCTCTAAACATGTTAAAAATGCCATTTTTTTTTTATTTTAAGAAATGCTGTCATGGTAACTGTAAAACATAGCAACCAATTTTTGCTTGATTTCAGTTTAGACTATCAATGGCTTTTATCATACAGAGTTTGGAGAAATTCTGAGACTTAATGCGTGCCACAGTTCCTATATAAAATTTCAAATCATTACACAGAATGTGTCTTAACATGCATTCTCTGTAAGCTCCATAAAATTTACACTGCATGAAAAGTCGCGTTTAATATAATTTAATAAATTCGTTTACGCCAGTATATTCCTTGTTTTAAATTTAATTCATGTATAACGGTAATTTTTACATGAGATATATTGTGATATAATTAACTACAGTTTACAAATAAGTATAATCATATTTAATGCAAAATACGTCGGGAATAATATAGTTTAATTAAGAAGATTATACGTTTCGTTTAAGAATACCGACATGTTAAAGTAAATATGCTTATACTTAAAGTTTAAGTATGGTGTGGAATATTACTTTGTTTTTTCCCTATCGACTACTACTGCAGTACAATTACATCGGGATCAAAGTCGGGCTCGAAAATCAATTAATTTAAAAACAACACACCGCGCCGAAATTCAATTTTTTGGAGTGTTCCGAGCAGCCATGTTGAACTTCATCATGATGTTGTATGGGACAAAGGGGCGAAAGAGAGTTACACGTAGAAGAAGAAGCATGATAAACTTTGAATGGAATTTCTGTTTTAACAGAAGATGAAGACAATTACGACCCTGTATAGCGGTAGGAACAAGTTACAATGTACAAAATTTTATCATGTGTCCTTGAATGAATAATTGTTTCTGCTACTGATAATATTACTGTTCTGGGCACTGCACATAAAATGCCTGGCAGTAAAAACGTTTGAGCAAGCGCTATTTTAAATTTTGTAATTATTATTTAACACTTTTAAACATCTCTCATAAAGATGATTTTAACCAGAATTTCCTCGTTTGGGATTGGTTCCAGGATTTTAGTGTTCCTCTATTCAGCATTTACAGAGTATGTTGTACAATGGAATAAAATATATATATTTATTTCTTATTCAGCACTAGCGGATTGTGTGACTGCCTTAGACGATTCCCCACAGCACCGGCTTTGTGGACAGCTTGTGAGATAGCGGATTGTGCGACTGCCTGAGGCGATTCCCCACAGCGCCGGCTATGTGTACAGCTTGTGAAAATGGTGAGAACCATGCAGCTCTAATTTTCAATTAACACAAATAGCCTAAAAATGTTTTTTTTTAACTTGTATCATTTAGCATAAGACTATAAAACCACTGCAATAACTTGAAATGCTTTAAAAAACAAGTAAACAAGACGTAGTTTAGGCCCATATTCTTAATTCCTTATCCTAAAATACAAAAAAAGCAATGGATTCTGAGATATGCATAAGTTTTCTTACGTTACATACTTAAGCATGATTATTAAAAATAGAGCTCTATCATATTCTATGATGCATGCATTATTTACAGGAATCTAAATGATTACAAGAAATGACAAAAGCAGTATGAAGATTAACACAAAGGTAAGATTTCTTAAATTTTCTGATAAGATCAATAAAATCACATCATTCACATGAATTGATTCTTTTAGCTCACCTGAGCCATTTTAAGACCAGAGCGAGTTTTATGATCTGTGTCTGGTATTCGTCTGTCATCTATTAATTTTTCAAATTTTTATAACATTCATCAGAATTAATCCTAGTTTGAACAAAAAAACCATGCAAGATACATCTGTTCTTTCAGATATTGAGCCAGAAAAGTTTGAAGTGCTATGGGAATGATCAACATTGAACTTACTGAGCCTTCCTTCTGAAAGTGACTTAACTAGATATTTGGCTACCCATTATGAGGTACGAACTAATCGTTTGTTGTACAACTTATTGTGTATGAGATAGCAACCATTTAAGGATTTTATTGTATGAATCTTATCTTCTTGCTCTAATTATAAAATTAATACATCTGTTTGTATATTTTACGAAATGCCATGTCTGTTTTTAATTGTTCATTTATTTATATAGAGAAAATTCAACAACACTAAAATTAACTATTATTTATTTGTATGTGGCGAGTACTGTCGTGGCAATGATATTCGTGGGTCGCCGAGCAAATCAAAACAACATTGGCAGACCCACTTCAGCATCAGCAACAAATCAATCAACAAATCAATCAGTTCAGCAATGATATAAAATGTACCACCCCGGGCAATCAGCGGACAGTTAATTAATTAATCATTCCTGTATATACAACTTACATAATCATTTCCATACAAAATGCAGTTTTCATTTCAATACCAATTGCAGTTTTCATTTCAATACCAAATGCAGTTTTCATTTCAATACCAAATGCAGTTTTCATTTCAATACCAAATGCAGTTTTTATAAGTCACAAAGCAATGCAGTTCCCATCAGCACAAAATATTGACTCAAATGTTAATCAGTATTCAACTCATTTCACAGTAATAAAACTTTAAATAAATATCAGTTGACTTTAGTTTGCGCAAACATGCGCCTATGCCACGACGCTCCAGGATTGATCTTTTCCTCTTTAGGACTCCATGCCTCTCGATTCTCGTCTTGATTGCACCAGTCCATGTGTATCAATCCAGGCTACGACCATATGTCCTACAATTTAAATCAACAGAGCAGTATCTTTGGCCCAAACATAAATTTTAAAATAACAGTACATAATCGTCATCAGCTGATCTCGAATAACACAACATGTCTTATCCTAAACTATTCATACACCTAGAATCAGTTTACATCTTTTAAAATGGGATGGGATGGTGGGCAATAATAAGTTTTTACAAGTCAATTTGTTGCATTTTTACCAATTTATCCCTGTTTATTCTATCGATGGATCTTTGCCTGTTTCCTGTAAAGCAACTGGATATAAGAGGGAGCTCGAACCCGATGTTAATAATGGAATCCCTATACCATTCATTGAACCCGACTTCTTTTCTCATTAAATAAATGCATCTATTTTTGATAATCAAAAATATGTTATTATTTATATAAATAAAATTCAACAACACTAAAATTAACTATTATTTATTTGTATGTGGCGAGTACTGTCGTGGCAATAATATTCGTGGGTCGCCGAGCAAATCAAAACAACATTGGCAGACCCACTTCAGCATCAGCAACAAATCAATCAACAAATCAATCAATCAGTTCAGCAATGATATAAAATGTACCACCCCGGGCAATCAGCGGACAGTTAATTAATTAATCATTCCTGTATATACAACTTACATAATCATTTCCATACAAAATGCAGTTTTCATTTCAATACCAATTGCAGTTTTCATTTCAATACCAAATGCAGTTTTCATTTCAATACCAAATGCAGTTTTCACTTCAATACCAAATGCAGTTTTTATAAGTCACAAAGCAATGCAGTTCCCATCAGCACAAAATATTGACTCAAATGTTAATCAGTATTCAACTCATTTCACAGTAATAAAACTTTAAATAAATATCAGTTGACTTTAGTGTGCGCAAACGCCAAATGGCTGCAAACGAGTAAACGTTTGCAGTCACCCCACAAGGGAGCACCAATTCAACTGACCCACGACAATACTCAATCCCCCTAGTTATTTCCTTCTGGATAGACTGTTCCTAATTTTAGAATAAAGTATTCCAGACCCCCCTGAATTGTGTTAAGCAATACTGAATTACCCACGTCAGTGAGGTGAACACCGTCTTTCGACAAAAAGAGGGATATAT
>NW_026930160.1:0-10791 GCF_032062105.1 Saccostrea cuccullata
TAAACTTCAAATGGCTGTAACTCCCTTGTTTTTCAACCAACCACGATAAGATTTAGAACATAGACAGACACAATAGACTCCTATAAAGGTCCGGTCATCATGCACATGCATGCACGCGCATGCACGTGCGCTTTGCTCTGATTAGCTGAAACAAAAATCTCAATATCTTGCTTGTTTTTTGACAAAATACTTTGAATTTTAAAACAATATCATACCTTAATACGTCCTAAACTATGATATATAAAAGTTTTCAAGAAACCACGCCCATGCACGTGTGCTGCGATCTGATTGGCTTAAACTTTAAATGCCTATAACTTTTTTGATTCTCAACAAAACAGGATGAAATTTAGAATATGAATAGCTATGGCGGATTCCTACATTATGCTACTATCAAACTTGAATGCAGGTAGCGCGCGTGTGCGCGCGCAATGCGTTAAATGACCGATTTACTTGATATAGTCGTAATTTTTTTATGAAACGTTTCAAAATTCAAAGAATAGAAACACATTAAAAGTGTAGTCACGATGATAAAGCTTTCATGCATTGCACCTGCGCGCGCGTGCAATGATCAAATGACTTGTGTACTTGATATGGCCGTTACTTTTATATTTCTTTATGAAATGCTTTGATGACCTTGACCTTTGACCTTGACCTTTGACCCCTTGATCCAAAGGTCACAATCCAGCTCAGGTTCGTAGATGTATTTACAAACTCACTTTAACAAATGCTTATAATAAAAAAGTAAACCCCCCCCCCCCTTTCTCCTTAAAAAAAAAAAATCAATAACAACGTAGAAAATTTCTCTGAAACTCGATCAACACCTGGGATCGACATAAAATTTCACTTAAGGTGCAGAAAAGACTTCATAGAAAGTTTCCTGAAAGTTTTACGGTAAGTATCTAAAGTATATAGAAATTATGAATTTTTACGGCAAAAATTACAAATTCTGTCGTGTTTGAAATTTAAGTGCAGACGAACAAAGATATGATATAACCTTCTTTATTATTCTTCCAACCGATTTTGTGCAAGCGATTTCTCAGAGATGGCTCGTCCGATTTCTACCAAACTTTCAGATCTGAAAGATATTCAATTGATCTTGATAGGTTTTTTTCCTTTTTGATTATCTCACTTCCGGTCGTGAGATATGGACGATTTTCTGATTTTCAGAGGGTCGGCTTGTCCGGGAAACTCCTCCGAAACGACTTAAGATATGGACTTGAGATTTTTAGGGAAAATAGAGGAAGGTTTGGTGAGTTGTAATTGGGTCTCCAAATCTTTCTAGCGCAAAAGGCACCGAAGTTCGGTAGGGCCGAAAAAATGTCTCAGAAATATCTCACAAAATTTGACGCATTTTGTCTCATATCTTAACTCCTGTTCATAATTTGTTAAAACATATTGAAGACAAAATATTCAATATCGCAAGACCTTTCATTTGATATTAAAAAAATAGGGCTGACCCTTCAAATTAGGGGCTAAGAGGGGCCAAAAGTTTTTTATCTATAACTCTCTCTAATGATCAATTCTTTGTTATACATTATTGATCAAAAGTATTCATCTTAACAATTAGATTATAACTATCTAAGTTGTTTGAAAATTGGCTTATCTGAATTCTAGATATTAATATTTGAAAATCTGAAGCGGGCCCCAGATGGCGGCTGTCTTTGTCAATTCCGCCATTTCGCAATTGGGGTTTATGGAGGCAGCTGAGCGTTTGATTAAACCATTCTGACATACGAATGCATGAAATGTAAACAAAACTACTTGGACTTTCACGTAGTAGTACGTTGCAATTCAGTGTCGATCTTAACACTTAATTTCCGTTTCACTACTTAAGTGTAACTGGGCTAGATACGATATATGTAATGTGTACAAAGACTTTTTAAACGTCGAAATAAAATAGAGGCGATAAGAACGTTTTATTTATTTTATTTCATAAAAGTTCAAAGAAAATGCGCGAATATTTACTCCTGGCGTTTGGCGCAAATTATTAATAGTGACCCGCCTTTTATAATTCTTAGACAGGTGTACTGTTGCAAAAGTATACACACAAGTATATTTAGAGCAGTACTCCCAAAAGCTTAATGGTTTGCGCGTTGGGGATAAAACAGAAAAAGGCGACATGGGTTCAATCCTCTTTGCGACCAAAATTTTGAATCTTTTTCTGTGATATTCATGGCATAAGTAAAGGCCCCTATTTGCTGATTTAACGTATAATCAGTTTCTTGATTTGATAAAGAAGAAATTAAATATCTTTGAATGTCTTAGAACTTTCGCAAGCGTAGGTTCAACGTTTTCTTAAACACTAAAAAATATTCATTTCATTTTCTCATAAATAGGCTGCGCGGGTAATACACATGGTGCCAATGTGCAGGTAAGGTCTTCCCCGTGATGGGGAATGGACCTGTAGAAAACCTTCTCTGGTTCTGCAGAGTCGAGTTTTTAGCAAATAAAATGTATGAAAATGCACGAATATTTACTCGTGGCGTTTGGCGCATATTATTGATAGTGACCCGCCTTTTATGATTCTTAGACAGGTGTACTGTTGCAAAAGTATACACACAAGTATATTTAGAGCAGTACTCCCAAAAGCTTTATGGTTTGCGCGTTGGGGATAAAACAGAAAAAGGCGACATGGGTTCAATCCTCTTTGCGACCAAAATTTTGAATCACTTTTCAGCTCGATTATACGAGATTTTTTTTCCTGAATCGGACGGAAGACCTCTCGTTGCTAGCAACGAGATCGTTTCTAGTTATTATTATTATTCTTTTTTCTTCTTATTTCTTCTCCGGTACTTTTTTGTCCGGAAGTGTTCTCAGAAACTGTTCACCAAACTAAGTTAAAACCTTTTTAGGGTTAGTAGGCATGTTGTGTAGATGTGCCGAACGAAGGTCATTTTGCGCGCATTCGCATGCACGTGCGGGCGCGTGCAATGTGTAAACTGACTGATATATTTAATATGGTTGTAACTTTTATATTTTTTGATAAAATGTTTTGAAACTTATTATATAAAGATATATAAGTTGTGTAGATAAGATGACATGGTCAAATTTGCATGAACTCACGCGCATGCACGTGCGCTTTGCTCTGATTGGCTGAAACAGAAATCTTAATATCTTTTTTGTTTTATGATGAAATGCTTTGAAATTTATAACATAGACATGTATTAGGATGTACTACAATATGATATATAAAATTTTTCATGAAATCACGCGCATGCACGTGCGCTGCAATCTGATTGGCTGAAACTTTAAATGACTATAACTCCCTTGTTATGTTCCCCAAACGAAGTTGGGGAACATATTGTTTTTACTCTGTTTCTTATTATGTTCCCCAAACGAAGTTGGGGAACATATTGTTTTTACTCTGTTTCTTATTATGTTCCCCAAACGAAGTTGGGGAACATATTGTTTTTACTCTGTTTCTTATTATTATTATTATTTTTCTTCTTCTTCCTGGGTACTTTTTTGTCCGGGAATGCTTCGTAAACTATACATCCGACTAAGGTGAAATGTTTTTAGGGTCAGTAGACATGTTATGTAGATTTGCGGAACGAAGGTCATTTTGCGCGCACGTGCTTGCAAGAGCGTGCACGTGCAACATGTGAAATGACCGCTTTGATTGATATAGGCGTAACTTTTTAAATTTTTGATGAAATGCTTTGAAACTTATAATATGATATATTAGAAGCATAGACAATATGACATGGTCAAAATAGCAAGATCTCACGCGCATGCACGTGCGCTTTGCTCTGATTGGCTGAAACTTAAGTCTCAATATCTTTCTTATTTTTTGACTAAATCCTTTGAAATTTTGAAAATAGCCATGCATTAGGATATCCTACAACAAGATATATAGCAATTATCATGAAAACACGTGCATGCACGTGCGCTGCAATCTGATTGGCTTAAACTTTAAATAGCTATAACTCCCTTGATTTTCAACCAAACAGGATGGGATTTGGAACATACATAGATATACTGGACTACTACAAGAAAATATGGTCACCATGCACATGCATACACGTGCATGTACGTGCGCTGCAATCTGATTGGCTGAAACTTTAAACAGCTATAACTCCCTTGGTTTTCAACCAAACGGGGTGGGATTTAGAACATAGATAGATGTAACGGACATCTACAAGACGATATGGTCACCATGCTCATGTATGCACGTGCGTGCACGTGAAATGAGCAAAATAAAAAAAAACACTTGAATGAGCGTATCTTTTTAATACGTTTGGATTAAATGCTTTAATATTTAGTATATAAAAATATATAGATTGTGTAGACAAGATGATATGGTTACGCACATGCATTTTGCGCACGCAAAATTTGAATGAACTTGGTACACTTCTGGGTAAACGTTGTTAAAGTCTCAAATGGATAGAGTTTGTCTTATTTAATGAAGCTTACAGGGAATATGGCACCAAAAGGGAGTTGGGGAGCGTTTGGGGAACATCTGTAACGGTCCCCGTTACAATTAGCACTAGTTATTATTCTTTTTTCTTCTTATTTCTTCTCCGGTACTTTTTTGTCCGCGAGTGTTCTCAAAAACTGGCCCAACTGAGCTAAAACCTTTTTTAGGGTTAATAGGTGTGAAGAGTAGGTGTGCGGAACGAAGGTCATTTTGCGCGCATACGCATGCACGTGCGTGCGCGTGAAATGTGTGAAATGACTGATATACTTTATATAGCTATAACTTTTACATTTTTTGATGAAATGCTTTGAATCTCATTACATAAAAATATATTAATAGTGTCAATATCGTGACACTGTCAAATTAACACGAACTCACGCGCATGCACGTGAGCTTTGCTCTGATTGGCTGAAACAAAAATCGCAATTTCTCTGTTGTTTTTTGACGAAATGCTTTCAAATTTTCAACATAGTCATGAATTATGATATCTTACAATATATTATAGAAAACGTTTTATGAAATCACGCGCATGCACGTGTGCTGCAACCTGATTGGTTGAAACTTAAAATGACTATATCTCCTTCGTTTTTTGACGAAATGCTTTGAAATTTAAAATATAGTTATACATTAGGATGTCCTGCAACATGATATACAAAAATTTCAAGAAAGCACGCGCATGCACGTGTGCTGCAATCTGATTGGCTGAAACTTAAAATCACTATATCTCTTTTGTTTTTTGACGAAATGCTTTGAAATTTAAAACATAGTCATTTATAAGGGTATCCTCCGGTATGATATAGAAAAAAAATCATAAAATCACGAGCATGCACGTTTGCTGCAATCCGATTGGCTGAAACTTAAAATTACAATAACTCCCTTGTTTTCCAACCAAACATGATGATATTTAGAACATAGATAGATATCAGGGACTCCTACAAGAAAGTATGGTCATTATGCAAGTGCAAGCACGTGCGTGCATTTGAACGAGTGAAATTTAAAATACACTTGAATGAATGTTTTTTTTTTTAATAATTTTACTGAAGCAATATATGTATATTGAAATATATAGATATATATTATAATATGATATGGTCATAACGTACATGCTTTAGGGGCATGGGTGCAATGTTAAAATTTGAATATAACTGGTATCCTCTCGAAAAGTGGAAAACGTTGTTAAAGTCAAAAATTTTGATTTAATGAAGCTTATTGGCACCAAAGGGATGTTCAAAATACGGTTCCCGTTACAATTAGCACTAGTTATTAAGGTCTTCCGACTTCCTTCGGAAGACCTTATTGTTTTCCGTCGGTTTCCTATTATTATTATTATTATTATTCTTTTTTTCATTTTTATGGCGATATCTCAGCTGTGACTGTACAGATTTTAAAGATTTTTACAGGAAAGATGCACCAGATTAATATCTCCAGACGTGTTTTTCATTTTTCCAAAATTTTCTTCAGGCATTTTTGGGGAAATTTGATTTTTTAAATGGATTTTTGTACACTACTTTTCTCGAAAACGGCTAAAGATATGACATTGAAACTTATGGACATGAAAGAACATCATTTGATAATGTGCCGAACGACATTTTTTTGTTCCTACTTCCGGAAGCAAAAATGTATATTTGAAAAGTCCAATTTTTCAACTTTTTTGTTTTTTAATATTTTTCTTTCAGATTTACAGGGTTTATAAGGCGTCTTAAGATATCTATATATGTTTAAATTTTCTTCATGCGTTTGTTTATTGCAAAGATATGACCGAACCAAACTTTGTCTTACTGTCGGGGGTTGAACCAAAGATGTTCAAATTTTTTCTCTTTTTGAACTTTTTTTAGTTGCAAATTACTTTTCACTTTTAAAAACATATGTGGAAGATTTTGCCGATTTTTAAAAGCTATATTTGGAGATATTTTGTGAAATACCTGGAACAATCATTTCTGTTTGAGAAACTACTGTAAATGAACTAAAAAAAATTTATGAAATCTATTCCATGGGATGACACAAAGTGATTCAAAAGAGAAGTCGGTCGGAAGAACTTTAAGGCAGAAACAAGAACGCATCTAAAGGTCTTCCGACTTCCTTCGGAAGACCTTATTGTTTTCCGTCGGTTTCCTATTATTATTATTATTCTTTTTTTCATTTCTAGGGCGATATCTCTTTGTACGGATTTCAAATATTTTGTTATACCAGGTTAATAAGCAACGTGTTTTTATTTTTTCAAAATTTTCTTCCGTTATATATTTGATTTTTTAAATGGATTTTTGTACACAACTTTTCTCGAAAACAGCCAAAGATATGACTTTGAAACTCATGGACATGAATTAGCATCACAAAAGTGGGGAATTTTTTATGAAATAATACTTCCGGTCGCAAACGGAAGTGATTTCAAAAGTCTAATTTTTCAACTTTTTTGTTTTTCAACGTTTCAGATTTACAGGGTTTATAGAGCGTCCTCAAAGATATCTATATATGTTTTCATTTTTTTCATTCGTACGTTTATTGCAAAGATATGACCGAACCAAACTTTGTCTTAATAGTTGTTGAACAAAATCCCGCTCGGGGCGTTCCCCAAATTTTTCGTTTGTTTTTGTCTTTTTTAAGATGCAAATTACTTTTCACACTTTTAAACAGGTGTGAAAGATTTTGGGGCTTTTAAAAGCTATATTTGCCGATTTTTTAAAGTCTTTAATGTTCAGTGTCTTTTAACAGATTATGGAAAATCATTATTTTAAACGAAAAAAATACGTTATGAAATCTATTTCATGGGATGACGCAGCATAGATGCAAAAGAGAAGTCGGTCGGAAGACCTGCTCGTTGCTCGCAACGAGATCGTATTATTATTATTCTTTTTTCTTCTTATTTCTTCTCCGGTACTTTTTTGTCCGCGAGTGTTCTCAGAAACTGTACACCCAACTGAGCTAAAACCTTTTTAGGGTTAATAGGTGTGTTGTGTAGGTGTGCGGAACGAAGGTCATTTTGCGCGCATACGCCTGCACGTGCGGGCGCGTGAAATGACTGAAATGACTAATATATTTAATATAGCCATAACTTTAACATTTTCCGATGAAATGCTTTGAAACTCATTATATAAGGATATATTAATAGTGTAGATAATGTGACACTGTCAAATTAGCAAGAACTCACGCGCATTTACGTGCGCTTCGCTCTGATTGGCTGAAACAAAAATCTCAATATCTTTTCCGTTTTTTGACAAAATGGTATGAAATTTAAAATATAAGCATACTTTAAGATGTCCTACAACATGATATATAACATTTGTCATGAAAGCACGCGCATGCACGTGCGCTGCAATCTGATTGGCTTAAACTTCAAATGGCTGTAACTCCCTTGTTTTTCAACCAACCACGATAAGATTTAGAACATAGACAGACACAATAGACTCCTATAAGAAGTTACGTCATCATGCACATGCATGCACGCGCATGCACGTGCGCTTTGCTCTGATTAGCTGAAACAAAAATCTCAATATCTTACTTGTTTTTTGACAAAATACTTTGAATTTTAAAACATAATCATACCTTAATACGTCCTAAACTATGATATATAAAAGTTTTCAAGAAACCACGCCCATGCACGTGTGCTGCGATCTGATTGGCTTAAACTTTAAATGCCTATAACTTTTTTGATTCTCAACAAAACAGGATGAAATTTAGAATATGAATAGCTATGACGGATTCCTACATTATGCTACTATCAAACTTGAATGCAGGGACTTGCATGCACGTGTGCGCGCGCAATGCGTTAAATGACCGATTTACTTGATATAGTCGTAATTTTTTTTATGAAACGTTTCAAAATTCAAAGAATAGAAACACATTAAAAGTGTAGTCACGATGATATAGCTTTCATGCATTGCACCTGCGCGCGCGTGCAATGATCAAATGACTTGTATACTTGATATGGCCGTTACTTTTATATTTCTTTATGAAATGCTTTGATGACCTTGAACTTTGACCTTTGACCCCTTGACCCAAAGGTCACAATCCAGCTCAAGTTCGTAGATGTATTTACAAACTCACTTTAACAAATGCTTAGAATAAAAAAGTCAACCCCCCCCCCCCCCCCCCCCCCCCCCTTCTCCTTAAAAAAAAAAATCAATAACAACGTAGAAAACTTCTCTGAAACTCGATCAACACCTGGGATCGACATAAAATTTCACTTAAGGTGCAGAAAAGACTTCATAGAAAGTTTCCTGAAAGTTTTACGGTAAGTCTCTAAAGTATATAGAAATTATGAATTTTTACGGCAAAAATTACAAATTCTGTCGTGTTTGAAATTTAAGTGCAGACGAACAAAGATATGATATAAACCTTTTAAAGCCTATTTCTCCAGATGTCGTTAATAGCATTCAATTCTACTGATATGAATTAATATTTTAATACCAAGCATTCTTCTTTTATTTCACCATTGAAATTTATCTGAATTTTTTTTAGAATTACACAATCCCCAGAAATAGCGAGTTTCGGTATATTAAAAAGCAATACACGTTTCTTTCCAGTAAAACCTCACGTGTTTGAATTCATGAAAAAATATTGATAAGGGGGTGTTAAACAATACCTGTCACATTAGCTGACACCAAAAAACCAGGGTACGTACACGACATTTTCTGATTTATTTGCATATGCAAACAGGGCTACCGTGTTTTCCATGTCTTTATAAACATCACAAAAGCACCCCAGGAAGTAGCCTCCTATGCCCTGGAGAAATAGTTCCTGTCAAAAAACTTTATTTATTTATAGAGTAGATAAAATTTCCTAGGCACAGGTACCAGAGTTGTCAAACTGGCCTGGAAGGAAATTAAAAAATTGACTAAGTTCTCAAAAGAAAGGAAAATCGGCGATGTAAAAATCTTAATGTATGGACCTACAATTGACTAAGTTCATTTTGTTCCCCAAACGAAGTTGGGGTCAATTACCTGTTTTTTATTATTATTATTTTTCTTCTTCTTCCTACTTTTTTGTCCGCCTTGAACCCAGTAAAACCTGTAGACATGTTCTGTAAGAAAACCAACTCCGAGCCCGTGAAATGTAATATAATCTTATCTTTTGACTTTTTAGAGTATATAATGAGAATTTGAATTTTGCTTGCAAGAGCGCGCACGTGCAACACGTAAAATGACTAATATAATAGATATAGCCGCAACTTTTCTATTTCTTGATGAAATGCTTTAAAACTCATAAAATGAGGATATATAAGTAGTACAGACATTATAACATGGTCAAAATAGCAAGATCTCACGCGCATGCGCGTGCACTTTGCTCTGATTGGCTGAAACAAAAGTATCAATATCTTTCTTGTTTTTCGACAAAATCCTTTGAAATTTTGAACATATTCGTACTCTATAAAGATCTACAGCATGATATATAAGAATTATCATAAAAATATGCGCACGCACGTGTGCTGCAATCTGATTGGCTGAAACTTTAAATGTCTGTAACTTTCTAAGTTCTCAACGAAACGGGATGAAATTCAGAATATGAATAGGTATAATTGATTTCTACACTATGCTTCTATCAAATTTAAATGCAAGGACATGCATGCATGCACATGCGCGTGAGCAATACGCTAAATCAACAATATATTTGAAAAATGGTAACATTTATATTTTTATGATATTTTGATTGATTCTCACGATATAAAGATAAGTTAATGATTTAAACAACATGCCTTGATAATCTTGCATGTGCATGCAAGTGCGTGCGCGTGCAATACGTCAAATGGGATATAGTTGATATCATTGTAGTTTTGATAATTCTTTGATGAAATCCTTTGATACTGAGCATATTTAAAAAAAAGTCTTACAGGAAAATGGAACAAGAAGGGAGTTGGGGAGCGTTTGGGGAACATCTGTAACGGTCCCCGTTACAATTAGAACTAGTTATTATTATTATTATTCTTTTTTCTTATTTCTTCTCCGGTACTTTTTTGTCCGCGAGTGTTCTCAGAAACTGTTCACCCAACTGAGCTAAAACCTTTTTAGGGTTAATAGGTGTGAAGTGTAGGTGTGCGGAACGAAGGTCATTTTGCGCGCATACGCCTGCACGTGCGGGCGCGTGAAATGAGTGAAATGACTAATATATTTAATATAGCCATAACTTTAACATTTTCCGATGAAATGCTTTGAAACTCATTATATAAGGATATATTAATAGTGTAGATAATGTGACACTGTCAAATTAGCAAGAACTCACGCGCATTTACGTGCGCTTCGCTCTGATTGGCTGAAACAAAAATCTCAATATCTTTTCCGTTTTTTGACAAAATGGTATGAAATTTAAAATATAAGCATACTTTAAGATGTCCTACAACATGATATATAACAATTGTCATGAAAGCACGCGCATGCACGTGC